>NW_024582018.1:0-36932 GCF_017639235.1 Corvus kubaryi
ATGGCAAAAGAAAAAAAGGAAATGTAACAATGTAAGCAAAGTTCTCTGTGTGGATAAGAAGAAAGACAAATATGAGAAACAAAAATGTAAGTCAAGTTTTTGCAGATTCAGTCTTGCCCAAACCAGGAAAATAGTTAGAGATGTGTATATGAAGGCATTCAAATAGAATCTTGCTTTGACCGGGCACATAAATCCCAGCCTGCTTTATATTGTTAGTGAAATGTAAATCAATGTAGCATCACAAATAAACGACTTCCTTTTCATTCTCCTGTTCAGTTCTAGATGTTAATGGTTATCTGTAAGTCTCTACATCATCCACAGTGTTGAAGGTGTGTAATAGTTTTTTTTAAACCCTGGGACTGAATTTTCAGAAAGTATTAAGTTGTTTTTCTGCAAGATTGCATATGTAATTTTGCAGATCTTGGTCTCCCTTATCTGATGCAGTGATTCCTTAGTTTGATTTGCTGCTTGATTTGCTTCTCTTCCTCATAATGCAGGTCCCAATATTAGAAAATATTGAGCTTTATAGAACATGTTGATTGGTAAATTGACACTGATTTTGTATTTTGGTTGAATGAGTTGGAATAGTTGTTCGTGTGTTTCTGGTGCTGTGCATGTCAGATCAGCTGAAAGGGCAGTTTCAGCTGAAAGGTTGGTCCAGGCCATACTGGATTTCTCCTGACTTACATTTGGCATGTTTGAAGAATTTATAAGTCTCTGTTCATGCATAAGAGACCAAATCAACACTGCTATGGGTACATAAAATAAGAATGATATCCAGGCTGCTCATTTTGTTAACACAATGAAAAGTTTGCGCTTAGAGAAAAGTGCAGTGTATACTGCACTGAGAGCATCTGCACTATGCTGGCTATCAATCAGTTGTTTCATCTAATACTGCTAAAAAATTTGATGTTAAAATACTGAAAAAAATATACTTTTTCCTGAGGGGCTTTGTGATTTGGCTGCTTACATGTACAGAGCAATCTTAGAAAGGTACTGTGAAAAGATTAGTCTTAGAACTGTACAAAAGAGACTTCTGCTTAAGTTGCTACTTGGAATAAGACAATCACTAGCATCGGCTCAGGTCAGTGACTTTGAATAGAAACTACCTCTTCTGTAAGTAACCTCTTCCAGTCCTGCACTGCTCTTCTAATGAAGAATATTTTCCTAATGACCAATTTGAATCTTCCAAGGTTCAAATGTTTTGACCCAGTTTTGGGCCATAGTGCCTTTCATAACATCTGTAAAGAGTTTGATTACATAATCTTTGTCACTTCGTGTAGTTGCAGGCTCCCAGTAGATTCCCCTTGAGCTCCTCTCACCAAAATAAACAAGCACTGCTCCTTCAGCCTCTCCTCCAGACCTGGAGCCTTCATAGCAGCCCTACCCTGGGCCCTCTCCAGTTTCTCATTTTCCTTAAACTGCAGGCCCAAAGCGTTGTTAAATGCGAGGACTCACAAGCACTGAGTAGAGAGGGGTGTAATGACTTTCCTGGATCTGCTGACCACATTGCTCATAATGTAGCCCAGCGCAACTGTTTACATTAGTCTTGAGAAGAGAACTTTATAATAAACAGCTCAACAGCCACTATAGCTTCTATATCCTTTTCAGCAGATCTGAAACAAAAGGTTCTGTCCCTGTCTGCACTGGTGCGTTGGGATTTTTCTTCTCAGGTGCAGAATTTTGCACTTATGGAAATTTCTAAAACAGAAACCTCGAAAAGGCTTCTCTTGCCTAGGCTTCATGTGTCACATGGTGTTTGTGAGTTGAAGTTCCACCAGTCAGCACAGCAGCCACACCTCCCAATTTTGAATCATCTGAAAATCTACTCAGTGTACATTCTGTCTCCTTATCCAGCCTGTTGATGAAGATACTGAGCAGTGTCTTCATAGCAGTCTGTTTGTTACTGTGCTCATTTCCAAACATCGAGCTATTGACTCTGTTCTTTAAGCTTGGGATTCTGAACGATCCAGCCTGCCTACAGTCCTTTCATTCAGCCCGTGCTTCATCATATTATAAGTGACAGTGCTTTTGAAAATACGTGTCAAAAGCATAACTAAAGCAAAAATCCATTGCATTCACTTCCTTCCCTTCATCTGCATGGCCAGTTATTTCATCATAGTGGGCAACCAGGTTGGTCAAGCATGATTTGCTCTTGGTAAATCCTTGTTGACTTTTCTTGATTATTGTCTTGTCCTTTACATGTTGGAAATTGATTCCAAGAGGACATGCTCCACGATTTTTCCAAGGACTAAGGTGAGGCCAACCATTGTATAGTTCCTTAGATACTCCTCCTCACTCTTCTTTAGTATGTGTGTAAAATTAACCTTTCTGCAGTCATCAAGGATGTTCTGTAACAGCAGTGATTTTTCACAGGTGGTAGCCAGTGGTGTTGCAATCACCCTGTCGGTTTTTTCAGCAGCCAAAAGTATGTCCCATGTGGTCCCGTGTATTTGAATGCACACTGCTTCTTCAGGTGTTCACTAACTTATGTTCCTCCCCCCTCCATAGCCCTTTCTCTCCTTCTCAAACAGTATATGCAGGGGTCTGGGAACAGAGTTGGCCTAAAAAGTGAGATGCAAGTATGGATTCAAGTGCTGCAGCCTTTTCTGTGTCATCTGTCATTGTCTTATCTCCCTTAGTAAGCAACAGACCTACATTTTCCTTGAATCTCCTTTTGCTGCTCTGCGTACTTGTAAAATTCTTTCTTGTAACCCCTTAATGTCCCCCATTAATTTTTGCTCCAGATGGGTTTTGTCCTTCCTAGTCTTGTTCGTGTGCCCAAACAATGATTGTATGCCTCTCCTTTGTTTCCTGTCATTGTTTCCACACAGGTGCTCTCCATTTCCACCATTTCCACCTCCATATGTGCTTTTCCCATTTTAGTTCATTAAGAAGCTCCTTACTCAGCCAAGTGGATCTTCTGCCTACCTTGTCTGTATGTACTGATTCCTCCTGTATTTCTGGGTTAGGTCCCTGTTCTGTGGCAAAGTCCTCCCCCCCTAGGTTAGCAAGTCTGTTCACAAAGATTTCTTCCCCGTCTTTGCCAAGCAGACGTGTTCTCTAAGTTGTCTCTCCTCATCAAAATGGGTGCCACAAGTAAAATAGTTGAAGCCCAGCTAATACCACCAAGTATCTAACCATATGTGGTCTCCTCGTGCACCTGCTGCTCTCCAGGCTTTTCCCTTTTGCCATAGGATTGAAGAGAAACACTACCAGGGTTCCTGTCCCCTTCACCCTTGCTCAAGAGCCCTAAAATCGCTTTTCAACTAAAATGGTTTCACATGACCCTGTCTCTGGTGTACGCATGAATAAGCAGGAAAAAAGTCAGAACATTAGGTGACCCCAAACAGTCTTTTGCAACACCATAAACTAAGGCTCCATACAAGCAAGAAACCTCCCTAGTTGACAAGTCAGGCTGGAAGAGTCACCAGCCACAGTGGTGGTGGTGATTTTCCCTTAGTGGTGCTTTGATACAATGTCCAACCTAAATTCTTCCTCTGAGGGAAGTTGTTCTTCCCCTCTGCTGCCTGGGCCCTGCACCAATGGGCAATCCTTCTGCTGCCAGAAGTCACAAGATTACTGTTCCCTCCCTCTGAGAAGTGCATGTCTTCTTCCCACTGTCTTTTTGCCTCAGTTGCACTTTTCCTGTCTATTGCATGAAGTTTTTTGCCTGGAAAGATCTTGTCTATCACTTGTCAGTCACCCCAATGCAATAAAACACACCTGCCTCTTCTTACAACTCCTCACCTGCTGCTGGGGAACTAAAACAGAGCAAACCCCCCCGCAGGAAGGTCACTCTCAAGAGTCTGCACAGAGGTTGTCACAGCACTGCTGGTGACAGCAGAGGCAGGGGTTATGCCCTGTATCAAGTCATCACCGTTTGGGTGTTGTCTAATTGTGCAAAAAGCCCTGGGTCTCTTGTGTGCCAAGTGCCAAGTTAACTGTCTTGCCTCTTTGCACATCCCACTGCCAGCACTCCTTGGTGCCCTTCCCACGGGTGCCAGGTAAGGCAGGGACTCACTGGGAGTTCATTCAGCCTTGTGCAAGATTTCCCACTTGGAAAGGAGACCTCTTGCACTGTCTGTGATTCCCTGACCACAGCTCCCTCTTTTGTGCCTGCTGGGTCTGCTGAACACTGCTGCTCCCCACGCTGGATTCCAGTGAGTGGAAAGAATGGGGGATGTATTTTAATCATCACTGCTCTCACTTGCCAAAAGAAGAGGTACTGTTGTATAATTGAAAAGGTCGGTTTCAGACTCTGTTTGAGTGGACTCAGCTGTCCAAAAGCATTTTAAGATCAATTTGCTGTGGTTCTCACCTATGAGTAAGAAAAAAAATAGTCTGGGAGAGCTGGAAATATTTGTTACAATAAGTTAAATTTTCATATTCACATGTAGGAGATAAACTGAGGTTCAATTACTGGCTAATGATTTTAGAATTTGATTGTGTTATTTTATAGTAGAATACTCAAATATTGTCACATTTCCCTATCTTACAGCTGCGCTTGTAGTGCCAGTGGCAGTTTAAAATTTATGGTAGATTATTTCTTGCAGTCAATAGTTGTTTGTACTAGAAAAAGGTCCTCTGCAGGAACATCACTTGAATAGAAATGTCAATGCAGATATGCTTGTATAGGCTGTGACAGAACTCCAGACTTTGAATGAAGTCACCTACCAACTCTAAATTGGCAAATAAAATCAATCCCTTTGAGGTCTAAGTGGTCAAAGTATAAGGAGAAAAATGTGAGAGTATGTAACATAAAAAAATAGCAAGGAAAAATGTTTCATATCTATTAAGGGAAAAGCATGTAGGCAAAAAGTGATACTGCTATATCTTGCAAGTGCTACAGTTACGTTGCTTTTTATTCATCAATTGCTTTTGGATATATGATAAATTAGTGTGAAGTTTCCTTTACTTGTCTCTGACTTGGTTTCTGATGGAGATTAAGATCACGTGTACCTTTAAATCAAGACTGATTCATTCTGTTTATTCTTGCTGATCAGTTTTGGCTTTTTTTCATTTGAGAAGTAATTCACACTCTAATGCTCAGTGATGTCCGTCAAACAAGACTGTGATAGAACTTCAAAGCTCCTAAGAAAAGGCTAAAAAGTTACTTTGGCTTTCTCTGAGTATCTTCAATTCAATTGCATACTTAAACAAAAACTTGCTTAATACTGTTTGTGACTTAGTTTTGAAGGAATTTTTCCAAAGGAATGGTGACCTTTCTCTGCAGTATGTTCTTCAAAGTCAAGACTGGATGGATTTGTAAACCAGCAAACAAAGGCATTCAAAGAGGAATTCTTAGCTGAGGTAGTTCCCATTGCTTAGGCAGGGCATGTACCTGGATACTAATGCTTCTCCTGGGCCTTAAAATCAATTTTACTTTAATTCCTATTTTAAACTACACTTGATACATATTTTTGTCGGGGTCCCTTCCCCCCTGCCATGTGGTCCTGGGAGAGGGGCCCTGGGGGGGAGACACAGGGTTTCCCTGGCCCTGGTCAGCCTCGTTCCCCATTGGTTGTTTTGTGTTCCCCTGCGTGGGCAAGGACCCTCGGGTCCCAGGATTGAGCAGTTCCTTGGCAGAGCTCCGGCCATGCAGCTGGGGAAATAAACATCTCTGAAACATCTAGCAAGAATTAGTCCATATGTATCTCTTTTCCATGGCCCTCCTTGTTTGATACGCGTGTTACAGTATCCACACTGTAACATATTTTTAAAACATACCTTGTTAATTTAGAGTAATCGCTTTGTAGTATGTGTGTTAAAAATAGTTTTCACCTAAATATTATTTAAGATGGTGTCTGAAAATGAAGTTGGCTGTGCATAGAAGTGTAGGGATTAAATACAGATAGAGGATGATGTGTTACAAAAATAAGTGTGCCAAAATATATGGCAGTAATGCATCTTGAGATGTAGTACTAGGTCTCATGAAATATATGTCTTGAAATTAAAAAAAAAAAAAAAAAGGTTTCAAATGAATAACTGAGGAAATTACTCTGGCAGAAATTAGAATTTTTCTCATTTGTTGAGTTTGTTCAGTCATTACTGTGGTACTGTGTTTGCACAAGCAAAACCAGGTAGCTAGTCTATAAAAGAATTCTGAATCATTAACCTTTCTGAGGTCAATATAGACAGATTTTTATTTAACTCTTTTAAAGGAAAAAGCGTAGTACTAATAAACACTGAACTATTAAAACCAAACCCTATTTCCATGAAATGACAGAATTTTCCAAGAACAAAGGAATAGAAAAAGTTAAAAGAGGTCTAAGCATGTCAAGGTTTAACTTACTACTTTTACTCTGCATGATAGAAATTTTGGGGGTTTTAATGCTAATAATCTCTTAATTGTAGGAGGAGGAATTAGAGGCCCAGATTTCATTCCTACAAGGACAGCTAAATGATTTGGAAGCCATGTGCAAATACTGTGCAAAGATGATGAACACGCATCTTGGTAAGTGCAGTACCTTGTATTAACCTGTAAGTCTTTGCAAAGGCTCTTTCAATGCTTGTATTAGAACTAAAACAATATTTATGTAGTACAGTGCATATTATATTATAAGCCATGATGAAGATTGAATTGATGTCCTCAGTTGTTCTATTGGATGCTGCCAGCCACTGTATCTTTATTCTGTCGTACTTTTAAACTTGGGAGTAGGATAGCCGCTGATGATACTAAAAAGAAGCATTTTAGCACAGATGCCTTTAATTTCTTGTATTGTAAGAGACTTGCTGGAGCTCAAACCATGTGAACTTACTGTTTTGGAGTCCATTTGCAGTTCAACAGTCCCACAGTAATACTTGATGTGTGCAGCAATAGCTGTATAAGATTCATATACTTCCATTAAATGTAACATCTTCATAATCTATGATCACCTTCAATATGTTAAAATGTGTTACTATAGGCTGGCTAGTTTTTAGTATTTGTCTCAGACCAGAAGGAATATAGTAAGATAAAAGTCAGTATATAGGGAATAGAATCAGCAAATACTCCAGTCTAAAATTCTGCTTACATATTGCCAAGACAAATCAGAGAAGGTAAACAAAAAGCTTCACTCAGATCAAGTGTAAATATGTTTAACCAGGTTTTGATAAAAGTGGTATTTTTAAACTGTGTTGAACTGAACTCTAAACATTAGTATATTTAGTTATGTGAAAAAGCCCCATTGATGGGAAATCAGGGCAAAACTGCAATAATTTTAAGATTTATTTATGGTCTGCAATATCTGAGCAAAACAAATTAAAGCTGAATATTTCAGTGGGTAGAACTAAGCATGTGATATCTAAGTTTGCCAGGTCAGAAGGTTCAGATGCAAAAGCCATATTGTATTTTTATTTTCTTTTATGTGGGTGTTTTGCTAGCCACTGTTACAAGCCTAGGAAAAGCTATAAATATTGTATTGCTTGAAAGTTGGGAATCACAGCCTTGAAAAGCCAAGTCTAAACCTCTAACCCCAAAAGCTTTAGTCTGATGTATTGTGTTGCTTTTGTGAAGGCGCATGACTGATGATGAGATTAGAAACAAGCAAGGGGATAAATTATTAGCTACTGAAATGATGGGGAAAAGATTGCTGTGTCAAGAAGAAAAGCTGAAGTTTCTTTCCTCTGGGAAAGAAGATGAGGACTGTTTAGTAAGGGTATCAGTTCCAAGCATAAATATTTCACCAACTATAGCTGCACCAGAGATCAGAATAAACCCAAAGCTCCTTGAAGCAGTCTGCCTTTCAGCACTGGATTCATGAACTGAAAGCATAAGATCTGTGATCATATCCAGGTGTTAAATTCTTTTTCCCTAATATATTGGAAACAAAAACATGGAGGGCCAGTAGTCTCCCAGGAGCATTGTGGAGTGGTTTGTTACCCTCACAGGACAGGGAAAGCCATCCATTAGACAGCTTTGGCTGCGGGCTGTGCTGGGTGCATTGGGGCACCCCTGCAAAGCTCTCAGAGCCTGCCAGCCTAGTCTCTTCCATGTCTACTCCCTGTACTTCTTCGCAATATTACTGCATTTCTTGTCACCATCATGGACTATTAACTTTGTAAATTCGTCTTACACTAATGTGTTTATATCCTATAGAGATTAACAGTTAGGAATGATAAACAGAGCACAAGAGAGACAGAGACACCACCAACCTTCACAGCCTCTGCACTTGTAGCAAACTGATGAGTTTAGGTATCCCCAAATCAGGCGGCAGATGATCCACATGAAGGCAGGAAAAAAACCCACCAGGATTCTTGCTGATGTGCAAAATCCCATCTGACCTGAAATCTGTCCATCCATGTAGCACATGCCAGCAGGCTGTGCAAGAAAATGGATTCTCTGCAGCACCACAGAGCACCCCCAGAGGGTTATCTCCAGTGTCCATACACTACTCAGGGCTTCAGAGAAGGGCAGCAAAATAAAACTCAAGGGCATATCTGGTCATTTCTGAAGGGAAAAGTTAGCAGGGGCTGCTACAGCACCTGATCTGATTCTCCCCCAGGTATCTGTTTACCCATAAAAATTGCTTTGTTTCAGAAACTGCAGAGCAGATGAGTTATATCACTCCTCTTGTAAACTGCCAGAACACTTAACTTCAAGGATATTACTTCTTCCTCTGTGGCTGAATTTTTCTGACTTCATCACCCAGCTTTTGGTTCATGTAGCATTTTTAATAGCAAAGTTGAAAATCCTCATTTAACTTACCTACATGCAGTGATAATCTCTCAACACTGTGTTTGCTAAGTAGAACACTATGTTTCATTTTATGTGCATTACTTTTTAGACCTGATCACTTTTGTGGTCTTCCTTTGAATTCTTCAGGATTTTCATAGGTCTTTTCCAGTGGGTTAATCATATCAGGATGTGCTGTTCCAGCACTGGGCTCAGCAAAGTGGTTACTTAGCACAGGGAAGGTCATCTTTCTACTCTCATGTGGCATTGCTCTTTTTAAATATTTTTAATGCAGCATCACATAGTGCTCTTTGATACAGTGATAGTTTGAAGTGATAATATGTTATGACCTTTAAAATTTGGTGAATCACAGCTTTCTAAACAGAGGCATTTATCCTGTGGGTAAAATCAGGAAATGTTTATTTCCGCATGTGTTCCTTGCATTTGACAATATTAAAATTCACTTCTTGCTGTTTGGCTTTTTAGATGAATAATTCAGGTAACTCTGTGATGTTCTCTGTTTTCTTCTACTCTTCTAAGTGCAGACATAACTATCATACATTTAATAGTTGTCTAAATTGTTGATAAAAACATGCAGGAATATAAGAGTTGAGGCACCTTACAGAACTAATTCTTTCAGCAAACAGCCAACATTTTTATGAATTATGAATATGTCAGTCAAGCAGTCAGGCCTGCCTTTTAAATTTGATAAAATTTAAGCTGCTTATTCTTAAAAACCTCCCTTTTTTTTAGACTGATGTTGTAAACCTTTCTTTTCAGACATTATTACTCAACGAATATTCTTTTTCCTGTATGATGCATTGCATTTGCAGGTCACTTTATAGCAAAACAATATTAATTTAGGCTTATAAAAATGCATATCCAGTGATCATTTGCCACAAAATTATCACAATGTCAAACAATTACAGAATATTCTGCTTGTGGTTTATAGTGAGACAGTTGAGGATTTTTTGGCTGTCTTTTCTCAAGGTTCTTTCCCTTACAAGGAGGATCCAGATGACAGTCAGGTGCAGTTACTTCATGACAGAGATGATGTGTTGTAGCTGACAAATTATCAAAATAACCATGAAATTATCTATCTGTTTTGAATATGAGGGATAGAATGGCAGTTTTTATATTGTTCATATATTCAGAGATGCTTTCATTAAATGTTTATCTCCTTCTGTAAATAAACCCCACAGTCTACAACATGGCAACGACATAATTAACTGCTTGTAATATCAAGGCATGTTACCATGGGAATGAATGATGATTCTGAAATATTGCTACTTAGTGCTATGGGTAGAAATTAGAAATAGGGTTTCATTATTGAAATGGAGAAAAGTCATTCTCTGATCTTTGTCTCCGTCTTAGGGCTGTGTATTAGAAAGAGCTTTATTTTCTTCCCTCTCTCCCTTAACCACTGGAGTACTGCTAAGGGGAAATTCCTTTTAATGCCTTCAAGGACAAATGTTGAAATTTAGATATGTAAAATGGAAATACAGGGAAGCAGGTTTTACTGCTATTCCCACCTGTTTTCACAAGCTTGTCATAGCTTTCAAAAAAAGAAAAAAATTCTGTGTTCAGTTTTTCCATTACTGCAATGAAGATACATCCAAACTTGTAAACCTGTCATGTGGCTTTGTTCACAAAATAAATGCAGAATATTACTCAGCTAATAGTGAAAAAGTATAGTTGCCATAGCTATCACTGCTCCAGCATCATCACAAATACATTTTCCTGATGTTACTTTCTCACAAACACTGGCCTTTTTCAGGAAATAATATGTGTCACTGGTGATTTCAGAAATATGGTCATGTTCTTTAGCATTTTTCTTTTGGGAGATACTCTACTGTTAGTGCATGTAAATTCCTCAAGGCTCAATGATTCAGAAAGCCATAATACACCATTTAAGTATTACAATATTATTATCTGTCATAATGTTACTTCTTTTTTGAAGAATTTTGATTGTTTCCTCCTTTCTTTCACTATATGAAAATAAAAGCATCAAGCTAGCAAGTGCATTCAGAGAAAGATTTCTCCTGGTAACTGGTAAATGTGACATCTGTCTGATGTCTTATAATAGATCATGAAAAATTTGTCTTGCACACAAACAGCACTCAGAGTCTTATAGTATCTCCTGGAAGATTCCTCTCTTGTCCTTCACTTTGGACATGGGACTGAGTTTGAGGTGTTGGTTCAACACGATGTCAGTCTGGAGGGTCTCAAAGAGCAAAGCTTTGTTACGTCCCAGGCTCAAGCCAACCAAGCAGTGTTAAATGGCAGTTCAGGTGACACCAGCTAATGACACTGTCGTCTGACACCATCTGCTATTCCAGTATCTTTAGGGTTTGAACCATGTCTGCACTAGGCCACAATTAAAGTGCAGATTCTTAACAAAAAGTAAATTAAAGCCCTGGAGAAGTATCAGCCCTCCATAGGCAAGTACCAATATGAGAGATTGTGGAGGTTCTTTATTAACTTGCCTGTTTTTTTCCAAAGCAAAAAGTGCTCAATTTCAAAGTGTTGTCTCTTTATATGGGACAGGAACCAATCCATCACTGTTATCTGAGACAGAAGAACCTACCATTTTTTTCCAACAGAGACATAGTTCCAGACCTCCAAGTGTGGGAAAGTTTACCAAATAATTACACATGTAGCACAGGAAGTCCTTTTCATGAGGGGCAATTTAAAGGAACATTGGTTCAGTATTAACTTGCATATGGAGATCTTTATATAGAAACTATTTTTTTTTTGATGGGCAATTTATCAGATTATAAAAGTAGAGAAACTAAGGTCATTCCACACTTGCTTTTGCTTAAGGGCAGCACTATAAGCAGAAGGTTGCTTCCCCAGCTAGCTGAGATTCAGAAGCAATTTAGCTGCTTTCTTGCTGCATAGAGCCTCAGCTAATAAGCCCTGAGGATTCATACCAGCTCTGCAAAGGGTTAGCTCACAGGGTTCTGCACAAAACCCTAGAAATATGTGCAAAGGTACCCAATTATACAGAGGAAACATAAGTCTGCCTGGTTTTATTAACTCCACCTTCATACTGTTACTGCTTAACTTGAACCAGCTGCCAGAGGGAGATTCAGGTGAGTCTCAGAAATATGTTGTTCAATATCCAGGTTTTTAAATCACTTCTTGTCTTGGAGGTAACATCACAAAGACCTCTTAGCTCTGACCCACATCTAATAAGTTCATGCTTAAGCATCATGGCTTCACTAAGCCAAAGCCAACAAATCCTTCTCTGAGCTACCCATACAGGGCTGTTGGCTTTTCCTTATGGTGCATTTTCCAATTTCACTCCTGCTATCTGTAATACGTCGCTATGTCCTTCACCAGTATTCCAGTACATCTCTGCCCCTCCATCGAGGATTGTGGAAGGGATGTGGAGAAGTGAAGTTTTCATCTCCCATTCTTCTAAACACCACCAGCTTCCTGCCATTGGAATGGCATATCAGCTCTCAGCTTTCATAGGTAGCCTGTAAAAACTGTATGTATTTACAAAATGCCCAGAAGTTATGGCATCATGGTAACAAAAAAAATGAGAGCCAATCTTTTGAGAGTTCTTTGGATGGGACCACAGGACATGTCCGTGCCACAAACATCAAGCAGTGTTGGCACTTTGTAAGATCCACTAGCACTTCCTGACATCTCCCAGACAAATATTATTTGGAAGACTTATTAAAAATGTTTCAAAGCCACCTTCTCACTGTGATTATTGCAAGCACCATGAGCAAGGAAGAAAAAATATAAAAACAAAGAAATAAAAACTTGAAGGATATAGTTGCTAGTATAATTTTAGTTGTGTGAAATTAAAGGTTTAATTAGACTGATTTCATTCCTCTTTTAACAGTCAGTGCAGTTGTTATAAGGATGCATTGTATTATAAGGATAATTTACAGTGGGGAAAGGAGAGGAGAAAGTTGATTTAATGCTCAATATTTAGGGACTGACATACTGACCTATATAGGTCTGGACACAGTGCTTGTTAAATGTATGCAAGGTAGTACTGAATTCTTGTTTTATGAGTCATGTGATGAGATGAAAGGTTATGACATTTTTGTAAGGATAAAAGGAAATGGAAATTATTTTTCTGCCCTGTGCTGAAATGAAATACTTCAGCATTTGTTGAGGAAGTAAATGCATTAAATGAGTTCGCTTATGCTTGGGACATAAATAAAATAATCCGTGGTTTATAAATCCAGTGCGATTAGAAATGCTATCAGTAAAAAAGGCCACATCAAACACAGGCCCATGAGTCTAAGGGAATTGCTGTATTTGGTTAGGAATAATGATGTAAGATAACCTGTAAAAACAGCCTATAAAGAAAGGACATTAGCAAATTTATTAAATTAAATGTAGGAATGTTTACTGGGAAACAAATATTTGTTGTATAGCATAAGTCTATACAACAAATATTTGTTGTGTACTAAGTATACAGACTTACTTTCAGACTGTCACTTCTGGTCATTTTACAGATATATATATATATATATATATATATATATATATGAAGAATAAAAGTGTAATTCTTCATGCCCCATGAATTTTAACCACCTTTTTGTCTCTTAAGGGTAGCTCTTAAGGTCAAAAACAACTGGTTCAACTCAGAGCCTACTTTGTTTCTAAAACAGCCGTGCCTGTCCTGAAAGTCCAGCTGTGGTAGGCACCCACAGATGCTTTCATCCCAGTAGTCTGAGTGAAAAGGAGATTAAAATAATGAAGCTTACACAGCTCCTCATTACCTGATGAACAGCTTTCCTTGCAACTTTCAGTGAATTCCCATTGCTTTCTTCCTGCTGCTCGGTGAGCGTCTCCCTCATACTAAAGTACACTGACAATCCATCTTTTCCTTTCCAGCATCTCTTAGGCAGTGGTTTCTCTTCCAGTTCCAGCTTTAAGAGAATAAAACCTTAGCAGAAGCTAAATTGTTGTATGACTAAATTGTTCGTTTCCCCATTCTTTCCATAAATATACAGATGTAAGGTATATGTTAAGCATAATCTGCTTACCATGTGTAAATTAGAGTTCACAGCTAAGAGTTGATCGTGTCTTTGGGCAAGGGATGGACAAAATGGCTTCATGACCCTACCAATCTCCTTCTTTGTACATCTGCAATTCTGTGCCTTGCTATGAGCTGATGATTGGTAACTTTTTACTACATATTTCTCTGATGTCATGAACATTACCACACTTTAAATATTGATAGTGTTGTTGCTCCATACAACACATGAATCAGAAGTATACATACATCACTCATATTCAACACTGTATAAATACGTCATTTATATTCAAAGAAATGTTTTAAAGAATACTGTGTTTCACAGATAATTTCGTACTTTGGGTTTTTAGGATCTTTGAGTTCTTTAAGACTCAAATGTTGCTATGTGATGCTTTTAATATAATGTGTAATTGTTCCTATAAATGTTGATGTTCACAGTGAGATAGGTAAATGAAAGTTAGGCTACTTAGCAGTGTTGCCTTCATCAACGCATAAATCATAAACACTATTGTTTTAGAAGGGAATTTAACTCCTGTCATTCACATTTTTAACGCTGGACAGAATGCAGTAGTTGGAAACATCCTGAGCTGCATTATTAAACAGCAATATCACTATGTCATACAGCATAGTTTTTCTAGAAAGGCCACAAAGCAGTGTTGAGGTCTAGAGTTCATTTTCCTGCTCAGTCAGACCTAGTACAGGTAGGAAAGCAGTATTTGTTGTGAAAAGAGAGAAAGACTGATTATCAGAAGCTAAAGTCCCAGTCTGTCCTTCCAGCCCCCTAATGTTCTTGAAAGGGCAGTCTTGCTATCACTGGTATATTGTGCAGGGAATGTTGGAAACATTTTCTGTAAACCCTGATTTCATGAAGACAACCATACAAAAGTACTGGAGTATGAGTACAGAGAGTTGGCTGTGCCTTGACATGTATGGGAGCACTGGGAATTTTTGGCTTTCCTCTTTTGGAAAAATGAGGAGGTGTAGTAATACTTTTAGTTCTCTCCTTCCTCCTGCCTGTGGTGCAAGTGAGAAGGTACTTTTGCATTCTGAGTTTGAGCTCCCTTCTCAGTAGTGAAAAGCAAGGGTGAAAAAGTCAATTTAACGTGACTCTGGCACTGTTGCTTGTTCACACGTCATTGATCAGGAGCTAGTAGTAGAAAAGCAGCATTCCTAATAAAGCTTGCAGCTATTTTGAGCTGGCTCCTCTCATCAGGAGTCATCTTCCTGGAAAGGCCCCACAGAGACCAGCTTAAAATAGAAATCATTAGGAGAGAGATGCGCTGCACAAAGGCAGCAGTGCGGGAGAAAACAAAGAACCTCAGAGAACGAGGGCGTTAAAGTTATTCCTGTGTTCAGTTTTCACTGCATCCATCTGATTTTCTGTCAAGTCTTGGTTTGTGCCTTCATCTGGCAGGGTGTTTGTCTCCCACCTCCTCAGTGGAAGGGAAGAGGTGCAGATCTGTCTTCTGGATGAATGGGCATGAAGAGATGCCTGAGGGGACCTTGTCTACAGCAGACAAGTTTTCCCATTCATTTAGTGCAGCTCTGGGTGGGTTTCTTGCAAAATCTGTATTGAATGCGAGCAAAATTTTCAGCAAAAGTTACTTTATTTAATAAGCCTCTAAAATAATTATGCCAAGCCTAACAGCTTTTCCGCATTCAGAGAGAAAAACTTTGAATAGCCCCTTTCCCTGGCCTGGGAACTCAGCAGTGACTGCTCACACCATGATGCAGTATAGAGTATTTCAATCTTCAGAGAGCATAAGCTTTCTCTAATTTTCCTGCTAGAAGCTGCTGTGGATGTTTTCCCTCTTTCGTCGCTCTAGAGAGGGTGATAGCATGACTTCAGTTTAAAATTTAGCAATTAATTTAGGGGAAGGAAACAGAAATCTTGATTTTTTAAGAAATTACTTCTGCAGTGACTTTGCATGTAAAGTGATTCACAATTTGCTGTAACTGTAAGAACAAGAAATAAAAAAGATACTTCATCATAATTTTTAGTTGTTTCAGCTGTTGCTAACAAAATCACTACCTGCTACAGTATTTCTCCGTATTTTGTAGAAAAGAAGAACATGAATGCAATCATTTGCATGTTCCTGCTCTGTAGTTGTAGTTGGATTTAAAGTATATCAAGGCAGCTGTTCACGGTCTCACTCAGGAACTAATTATTGATTTACTGATCTAGTACCTATCAAATTTAAACGAGTCTGCTCATTTCAGAATAAGTACCCAAAATTAATTCTAGTCCATTACATAAAAGGCATCCTTTTAGTTCTGAATCTGGTTTGAGGGCATCCATCAAAATGGATGATGTTGCTGACTTCTGAAGAGAACAACTGGTTCTACAGCTCCGGTACTTCTGAGGCTTAGTCAGGATCAGTCAGGGTATGACAGTTCATTTTGTGATAGTCAGACATTTGTTAGCACTATTTTGAAACAAATCCAGAGTCTTGTAATGGCTGTCTGGTATCTTATACATCTCACAGCAGTGCTCTGATCACCAGGTGAGAAGATGCAAACTTCACTTATTATTTTCCTCTATTAAGAACTTCACTGAATAAAGAAATATTGTCTTTTTCTGCAGAAAACATTTGGCATCAGCTAAATGAAATCTTGAAAGAAAGGGAAAAAAAAAACAAACAAAGCAGTCAGGAATATTTGACCTTAACCTTAGTTTTCTATGTACCATAGGATTTTGATAACTTTTGAATAACAACAGCTATCCCAATAGATGGATATTTATGGCGTAGAATCAAACTGGACTCATTTTTGAATGATATAGAAATCACATAATTGGTTTGTTTGATTCATTGTATCAGTGGGGTTTTTTTAAAGGTAGGAAGGTGTTTTCACTTCCAAATTGACATCTGCAGGGGTTTTTAAAGATAGTTATTTTTTTATTAAAAGAAAAAAAATCTGTGAGGTACTGATACAGAGCAGCAGATGAGGAAAAAAAACCAGTATGTGGCCAATTCATTCATATACATGAATCACTTCTCTCAAAGTACAGTAACATCTCCTGTGAAGGAAGAATAATTAAATTATACATCTCAGCTTAAAGTAAAAGTCCTTCAGCTGAGCAATATCATATCACATATGCTTTCTAGTATTACAGCTGGTGATGGGGGTCCGAGGATGTGACCCAGGAAGAGGTGACCGGTGCGGGGAGATGGTCCCGAAAGGAATTGCCTTCCCGAGGCCCGGTGTCTTCCCTCAGCTGCTGGCAGGAGGGCCCTTGCAGAAGCTGTCAGCTCTTTAGTGATTGTCAGCTCGTGATTCCAGCTCAGCTCTGCAGGGCAGCCTCCAGGCCAGACCAGAGAGAGACGAGAGGTTCGTGTGGCTGGTTCCGCACAGAGGTAGCTTTATTGTTGGTCCCCTCCAGTGAAGGGGGGAGCCAGGGACGAGAACCCTCTCTGAGCCCCACAGGGGCCCGTTGAGCTTGCTTTTATAGGGATACAGGGGATCAGCAAGGGACCAATGGATTACAAAGGATCTGGGACAGACCAGTGGGTTACAGAATGATCTGCACAGTGTCTCCCAAAGGATTGTGGGTCTGCCTTTCCTCGCCGTGACCAGAGAAGTGGTTGCCTTTCCAGGGAGTCCTGCTGGGAGATTGGTCAATCTCCTTATCTCAGCAGACGTCCCTCCAGGGCAGTGGCTGGGCATACCTCACATCCTAGCACTCTTGAAATAGTATCTTTTAAAGTATTTCTAGTTGCAAGGGTATCTTTTGAGATACAGAAACGTAAAATAAGAAGCTTTTCTCTGCACATGAGAGCTTAGTTTCCCTCTTCATCTCAGCAACTGACTGCCCTATGAGGTCCCCCCAGCAGTGGGAAAAGGCTTGGATGAGAGTCCCACCCCAGGAGGATGCTGCGCCCTGGCATAGCTGTTCACAGGAGAGGAGCTCCGGGGCACATACCAAGTTTCTTGCCATCCCTCCTCTTCTTCCCACCTCTCCTTCTAGTCCACATGGATTTCAAAGGGTGGTCCCAGCAGAAGGATGTGATCAAGGAGGCACTCATGCAAAATCACATTGCCTGTATGCTTCTCTCATCTAAGGATTACTTTTTTAATTCTTCTCTACTCATTAGCCAGGCAAGAAGAATGAGCACTGGTAAATTTGGTTTCCATGTATTTGAAAGTTTAAAAACTTTTCACTCAAAAGGGATGAGGGCAGCAGATTAGAAAACGTATGCAGTTCAAGGACATATTTAAGAAAAGGATTCAGTGCCAATTCCACAAGGAATTCCACCTTCCTTCTGTTTCATTGCACTAGGGAAGGACAACCCAATTTATGCCTTTATGTTTCAGTTGCTGCTTACTGGCTGTATTTCCTCCCTTCTTGCTCCTAATGTCTTTTCCTCTAAAACTGCTATTAAAATCTGGCATTAATCTTGCTAAAGTAAATATGTGATTATACAAACATTTCTATTAATTTTTACTGCTGGGTAGCTATCATATTCCATTCATAAGTTTTTAGAAATTTCTCAGTGTACTGGCTCTTCAAACATGGTTATAGCTGGGTTTTGCAGTGATGATAGATTCTTTTCCACTTTTTTAAAACATTGACTTAAAAATCATCTCTAAAGAACAGTAACAATAGTGGAGTATTTCCACATCATATGGAATACCTTTCAGCTTTTGTTTTGCTCTTGTCCCAATTTTTTAGATTTCCTTCATTTAGTCTTCAGCATGTTGAAGGTTTGTTTTGAATTATTTTCTTGGTCCATCTGCTTAGTCTGTATGCATACCTTAGTTTTTTAATATATGGTTTAATTTATGTGGGGATCAAACACTATGGAATACTTTTCTTTCTAATGCTGAGAAATGGAAAAGACAGTTGAATTCAGTGATTCAGGCTGTGGTCAAGCATGGCTGTCCTGCCTATGAAGACTTTGGACTTCTGATGTTTCAAATTCTGAACTTTTAAAAGAAGGAAATCATGCATTCTTTGTTAAACAGTGGAAAAGAGAATGTAAGTTATTCTTTTATAAATAAATATTAATATATTTTACTTAGCAAGTTGAGAGACTAGACAATTTAGATGTAAAGTAAAAAAGCAAGTAAAATGTTGAATCCATTATGGGTTGTCTCAATTCAAGATGCTACATATTTGCGGAAAGATCTGCGGGTTTTTTATTTCCAGCTGTCATAATGCAGTGTCTTTCTCATGTAAAATTTCTGTTAGACATTGTTCAGTTGTACAACAATTTGAGAACTGTACATTGCTGCAGGACATTGCCTCTGTAGTATAGTAAATAACGTGGGCATAGATCTGCTTGTTCACGTAGGCTGCTTATGCAAAGCTGAGTACCTTCACTGATGTTCTTGACCTTGATCACATCACCTTGACTTCTGTCAGCTATTGCTTTTCATGGCTCTAGCCTCTTTCATTCCTTCTACGTTTCAGATTGCTTTTTAGTGGTTCATCTAGTACTTAGGCATGGATCCTTTCTCCGCTTTGCCCTTCCCATTCTTCCTTTATATTCATTACTGATTTCTGGCCCCAACTCAATTTCAAACTTGTGTTTATACACAGGTTTTAAATCTACCTCTCCACTTCTAATCTTTCTTCTTGTCCTGTCTCCCACATCTCATTATTTTGCTATTTATTCTGTAAACACAAAACTCATACCAAATTACTCAGTGCTTGTACTTGAAACTTCATATTGTGTCAGAGTTGGCAGTGTCATCATATTCATCAGTGTCAGGATGATCTGTTACAGCAGTTCTGGCTTTTCACTGATTTGAGGCCTGAACATGCAGGACATTTTTAAAAACAAACAAATGCAATGCAGGTGTGGATTAATGGTACAAAGCTCTAATTGTGAAGTACCTGGGATACAGATACTCATGAGCAGCAAAGCATTCTTCCCCAATGAGTGTCACTGGGGGATTTGGGCTCAGTCTGTGTATGTAAGACAGGGGGGACACAAAGGAGTATCCTGACATTTCCAGTTGACAGATACCATCTCATTCTGCCAATCTGTCACTAGTAATCTTTGCTGTTTTCTTAAAGAGGAGGAAAGTAGGAGTGAGGAAGCTAGAGAATGATCTGACATAGTTTAAAGAGTCTGCAGGCTTGTTGGAGTTGTAGTTTCTCTGGGCTGTGTTGGACTGTAGCGCTGCCTGGGGGTGTCTTCCTGCAAACACTCTATGCTGGGGTAGTGAAATACATCCTTGACAGACCACACTGTGTGGGTATGGAAGGCAAGAGTCTCCTTAAGTGTTGCTACTGCACTGCTCCTTCTGTCAAAATTTTGTTCAGCCCTGGGTCTTTTACCTAAAAAAAGAGATTGGAAAGGGAATGAAACTTTTTATAGTCCTTCTATAAAGAGTATTCTAGCATCTGCAGTGGCCATGGGACCAAAATGAAGATTGCTGTGTTTCTACCTAAACCTTTCTGTGAGATGCAGCAGATTTGTCTGTTTTTGAATGCTTTCCAAAGCATTTTCAAGTTCAAAACTGTACGTAACACAGAGGCTGGTGTGGTCTTCCAGGGGCCAGTAGTAGCCTGAGTCCCTTGGTACACAGGGGCAACAAGTCCTGCAGGAGCAGAGCATTGCTGGAGGCTTCCTGACAGCAGTGCCAGGCTCAGGCTGGCCTCACCTCTGCAGCTAATAAGGTTCTCAGTCTCTGGGTTTGGATATGGAATTGTGTTTGCAGCTCAAACAGAAGTCTGTTTTGAAAGCATCAGTCAGTGGTAAGTAACAGCACATTAGAGTTTATTTAGGATGTTTCTCTCTTTACCTTTCTTTTCTTTTGATGTTACAGGAAATATTCAGGAAGTCATTTTGCAAGAACGCTTGGAAAAAGAAGATGAAATTCTGGTTTCTTTGGCTGGTTTGAAGCAGGTATTACTATTGCTTAGCTTAACCTTCTTGTGCCCTTCAGAGCTATTAATCCTTTCTCTTGTTTTCTCCTATTTTATTCTTTTTGTATACTGCTGTTTTGTCCTCTTGTAGCTGTTTTATTAGTGCATCAAACCTTGTAGTGTACTTTATTTGTAACGATAAAACTCAGCTATGAAGAGTTCAAACGACTTGCACAGTATTTGCTCCTGTGGAAGTTTTGGAGGCCTCAAATCAAAACTGAAGAAGTGCAGCACCAAGTGCTGGACTTAAGCCATGCTATCATTTTTCTTAATGCAAAATGTACTTGCTAGACAAGAACTACACCTGTGTCCCCATTATTTCATTGTGACAACACTTGAGCGTCATTGAATTAAAGGAAAAATACTACATACATAAAATGAGAATGCTGCTGAGCATCTGTAGCTCTGATTATACTGCCCTCTGCTCCCTCAAAATACATTTTATGAGGAACAATGTGACATATGTTAAACCTATAATGAGGCAGGCAATAATCTTAACAGTTTTATTCTCTTTTGATTTCCTGGATAGTTGTTTTCCAGACTCTAATAAAACCACACTCCACTGTTATTTATATCTTTAACCAGTATAGGTATGACTATTGACTTGCTTCCTATCTTTTGAAAGCAAATAGTTTGGGGAAATGGTGTATTAAAGCAGTCTGCAGAGCTTTAGAAAATGTAGAATTCCTCCCAATTTTTAACTTACGTCTTTTCCCCTCCTATTCAACAATAGATCAAGGATATCCTGAAAGGTTCATTGCGTTTCAACCAGAGCCAGCTGGAAGCTGAAGAAAATGAGCAAATCACTATTGCTGATGATCATTACTGTTCCAATAATCAGAACAAGGGGGCAGGTGATGTTCTAAAGGGACCTGTCATGACAAAGCAACAGTTCATCTCAGGACAACAGGTAAAATAAAAACATCTCAAGCAGGCCATTGGTGGCCTTCCATATTTTGAAGACTTCCTCTAGCATGTCCAGACATTCCATGGGACACACCAGCATTCCTGGTCCATATGGAGAGTGGGTTAAAAGCATATCTCTAGCTACTGTCCTATTCCAATCAATTATTTTTATTGTAGCCTTACGCTCCGCACGCAGGTATTTAAGTCTAAGTGTTAGGCAGTGTTTGGGGGGAGTTCTTTCACACTGTTGAATCAAAGAATCACAGATTAATTTCCTACCAAAAAATGTAAAAACTGCAGGTAAATGTTCCCATACCAAATGTTCCCACATGATTATTCTCATTGTCCTTGTCCTCCAGGATCCCATTATGTAAGAGCTGATTAACTGCATTGCAGTGTATTCATGGCCAGTGCCAAAAAGGAAATAGCAAGGAGGTTGCTTTTACCTTCTACTTCATTGTATTGACTTTCTCCTTGAATCAGTAAACAGTGTTTTCACATACAAAGCATACATTCATAGGACAAGTTCATAGACAAAGGGCCCTCTTTGTCTAAGACTCAGTCCAACCCAAACGTGATCTTAAAAATAAGTACTTTTGTATCTGCTCATTTCTGTGTTGGAGTTCTGCTAAGTCTGCCACCCCACTGCTGATACTCACACTCATAAATCAGTGGCAGCACTATCACCTGAAAGTCTACCTGAGTCTGCAGTCAGTTTACTTTTGACAAGTTTACTTAGGAACCACAGGAAATACTTATTAATTTTCAAATAATGACACCAGGTCATTTTGTTTTCTTACACACGATCCCCCTGAGTTAGAACACTCTATGTTAAAAAACATATTTTAATTGCATTTCAGTATTAGAGGCAATACCAAGATTTATTTTTTTATATTCAGTAATGGCAAAGAGTAAAGCTTTGCTAGAAAGTTTTCATTGCTTGCTTAGGTGTTGTCATTACAATCACTACTTTCTGTCATAATAAAGCCATAGGTTAAACTGATACAGTATATTGGACTGTTCATATAACGGCCTCCTATTTTTGCCCTTGATCTCCTAGCATTTTATATGAAGTACCTTTTGTTTTCTCCCCAAAATGTTTTTTTGATGATTTTTCACTTCTAGAAACTAGAAGGTAGAATGCCATATACCATACTAGCAAGCTCTGTGTAGGTGTGTGGGTGGGTGGGTGTGTGTGCAGACCCTCCTGATGCTGGAGAAGCCCTTACTCAGAGGCTGATCTAAACTGTGGATCATGGAGGTGCTGGGACTCTTTGAGTGTTGAGGGTGGAGCTGATGAAACCTGGTCTGCACAGATTTCTCTCCAGTGGAAATTTTCAGTGTGTAGTCAGGGTAAATCCATCCAGCCCCAGGAACTGAGTGGCATCCATGGGTCCCACAATTTCAAGGCTGCTCATAAGTCCGCTATGAGCAATGTGAGTAGAGGTTGTACAAGCTGAGCTGCTGCAAGGCATTAATGAGGCATCTGCACTGCATGGTTTACATTTTGAGGTGCAGTACATTGATATGGATTAGCCTCCTCTCCTCTCATCTTCTGGAAATTCCAATTATGATAATGAGCAACAGCCCTTTTGACAGAAATAAAAAGATTAGTGTTAGAAATGGCAGTCCAGGAGGGCTGTTAGTATCCCTAGTTAGTTAATTAGGGATAGTTTGTCTGTCTAACTACCCCCTAGTTAGTCTGTGCTGTTTCCGAGCCCCTTGTCTTTAACCACCATGCCTAAAGTCAAACAAAAAGAGGAGAACTTTGGACCCCTTTTAATAAAACACAGGAAAATAAGACTGCGGAATAGTGGACTGTGATATTAGACTGTTAATTGATGGGGTCAGTTGTTGGCCCAAACCAGGCCATGACCCAGGCTTTTAGCTCTGCTGAAGAAAATGGGCTGCACTGGTGCCCTGGGTCATGCTGGGATTACTTACTGAGAGCTGCAGGGGGATTAAAAAACAACCACTTCTAAGCCATTTAATGCATTTCTTGCTAAATAAATTTCTACTATATTTGCATTTTCTGTTACCTTGGGTAATGCTTTTAATTTTATTTGGTGTTATTTGTACTGTAGAGATTGTTTTTTGCTGGAGTTACAGGGATATTTTCTAGGACAGCTGGACCAGTTACAGGTGTAGCTATTCTGTAATTGAGATTAAAATCTGGTCTTTTGTGCTTGGTTGTTATATAAGTATAAATTTTTTATCATATTCTCTTTTTTTTAAAGTGCTCTTCCTCTTTTTTGCCTCCAAAATCCCTTTCTGCAAAATGAGGATAAAGATATAGTCCTTCATTAGAAAGGAAAGCTGCAAAATTAAAAATGCAAAAAAATTAAGATTAAGGCTAAAAGAAATCAAGCATTTTTTGGAATGTTTGGCTTTGGTAGCAGCATGCAGTTGACAAACAGAAGGCTTCTGTTGCTAAATAATGAATGATAATTAACACATTATCTTGCCTTTATGTCTGTTCAGAGAAGGAGGCAAAATGAGCTGCTGTTCTTCTAAGCTTTCTTGAATTGTATCCTTGCAGTTAGTTTTAACTCATTCACAGTGTGAAGGCAAATGAAATAAGCCTGGTCCTAGTAGCTGATATTCATCAGGAAAAATTGTTTGGAGAAGCCATATGGCAATGGGCGTAAGGTTGTTAACTTTCAAAGCTACTGGAAGTATAATTCTGTCATTTTTCATTTATTCAGTAGTGGCAGCAGATGGGAGAAAACATGCTTCACGTCAGCATGAGTTTCCTGAAACAGAAACAGGCAAAAGAAGAAGGAAGGAGGTATTTTACCTCTGGAAATATCAGTTCCAAAATACCAGTGTATGCTAGGGACAGGCAAACATTTACAGGAAGCCCTTTTATAGCATTTTGCAGTCAATAGTTCTGCTTTGCTGCTTCTCTTTTACTTCAGTGAGCTAGAGGTCTCCTTGACCAAACCAAAAAGTATGGGTAGCATGAAAAGTAATGTTGGGAAGCTCAACAGTAACAACAAGAAATTGGGATGAGTAGTTTTCTTTCCTTTATTAAAGGGCAGGATGCTTTTTTAACTGCACTAGAACACATTACTGAAAGCAGAATTTAGGAAATTGGGGAGTGCCAGAGACAAAAATACTGATCTTGCTGGGCAAGTGTTTCACTAAGTGAGAGCAAGGTGGAGGTGTGAGGGCTGTGAGGGCTGAAATAAAGGATTCTTGATAGCTTGGAATAATAAAGTGTGTAATTTTGAAAAATGAGAGCTGAGAGCATTTGCATTCCCTGAGAGCTTTTAAATAGAAGTGTGGAAAGAGGCCAGGTGCATTATGTGGCAGTGGTTGTTTAGAGGAATGTGTCTTTCTGTTCTACAGGGTGAGGGGGTGGGAACAAAGTGCTGAAATTTTGACTATGGCATAAGAGCTCTCAAAAAAGTATCAATACAAGCTGGAGGATTAGGGGTTGAGAGCAGCCCTGACTAAGAAGGACTTGGGAATACTGATGGGTGAGAGGCTGGACACGTCCCAAATGTGCACTCAAGCCCAGGAATCCAACTGTGCCCTGGGCTGCATCCAAAGCAGCGTGGCCAGCAGATCAAGGGTGGCAATTCTGCCCCTCTGCTCCCCTCTCATGAGGCCCACCTGGAGCGCTGCATCCAGCTCTGGGCTCCCCAGCACACAAAGGACGTGGGCCTGTTGGATCAAGTCCAGAGCAATGTGGCAAAGATGATCAGAGGGCTGGAGCACCTCTCCTATGAAGACAGGCTGAGAGAGAGTTGGGGATTTTCAGCCTGGAGAAGAAAAGGCTCCAGGGAGACCTAATTGTGGCCGTTCAGTACTGAAAGGGGGCTTAAAAGAGAGATGGAGACAAATTTCTTAGCAGGACCTGTTGCAAAAGGACAGGGGGCAATGGTTTTGAACTAAAAGAGGGTTGATTTAGACTAGATATAAGGAAGAAATTTTATGATGAGGATGGTGTGAGACACTGGAACAGGTTTCCCAGAGAGGTGGCGGATGCCCCATCCCTGGAAACATTGATGGTCAGGTTGTACAGGGCTCTCAGCGACCTGGTCCAGTTGAAGATGTCCGTGTGCCTCACTGTGGGAGTTGGACTATGCGACCTTTAAAGGTCCTTCCAACCCGAGCTGTTCTGTGATTCTGTGTTGATGGAGCAGAGCCGCGGTTGTGTGCTGCCTGTGTCCTCAGCCCCCTGGAGATGGCAGCTGACTCGCTGACAGCTCATGAAGACCATTTCAAACAGACAAGATGAAAGCAAAAGGCTAATTAATAACAAATTATGTCTCAGCTCAGAAGTGTTCAAACAGTGAAGTATATCTCCTTGTAGGATAGATCTGTATGGTTTTAACTTCATGGAAACTGCTTGAAGTTTTTGACATTTGAACTGCTCTGGTTCTGTGTGGATCAGGAGGTTTAGACACCAATTTTGATAACACTCAGCAAAGGGTAGTGGTTGATCTTTCTAAAACCAATCTGATGTGTTTTGTATGAATTTTATTAAGTTTTCTGTGGAAAGTCAGAATCAAAAATAATAGATGTCAATTTCTATCAGTGGGACTACTGTCTTACATGGGGACAGGTAAAATTTTAACCAGTGCTCTGGACTCAAGATACTTCCATTTGAATTATGAAGTATTAAAATGAGTTCATTACAAAACAGAATATTATGTTATTAAACCTATAGTAATATTAATTATATAATATTATTATACCTGCATACTTGTAGATAACACACAAAAATTATAAATTATCAAACCAGGAAATTTCAAAATTTACTAGATAGGGAGATATTTGAATCCTTATTCATATGAATTTGGGCACAATTCTGTATTTGAATATATTTTCCCATTCAGCTGATATTTATCTTGATTGTGACTTTTAACAATTTGTAATGACTATGTAAATGACATCCAAAGACTTCCAGCTCTCTCATTTCATCTTACAATCATTCTTAATCACAGGTGGGTTTTGCTTCCTGAGCTACTCTACAGTACCGTTTCAAGAACATTCTGATCTATAAACAGCAATCAAAGCAAGAAAATAATTTTCAGCTGTAAGAATAAATTTTGCAAAATAAATTTTGCTGGAGGCCACGGGTACTGTAACTCCAGCTGTGGCTTGCTGATGCTTGTGGTGACCTCCATACTCCAATTTTATATACCATGCTGTAGATTCACCTTTATCTCATTCAGATTATTCCTGTTCTTCTTTTCTGTAGCTGCTTTCTTTTTTTTCCGTAATACCTATAATCTCTTTTCACCTCAGAATGAATTTACTTTTTTTTTTTTTTTTTTTTGGAAGAGTCACAGCTGAAGGGCTTGTATTGCCTCAAATGTGGACATACACGTTTCTCTCTACTTCTCCTTTTTTTCAGTCTTGCATTCGTGCAATCAAATATATTGGTTTTGGCATC
Organism: Corvus kubaryi; assembly: GCF_017639235.1. NCBI lineage: Eukaryota > Metazoa > Chordata > Aves > Passeriformes > Corvidae > Corvus > Corvus kubaryi. The sequence goes on from NW_024582018.1 coordinate 26,855, forward strand.
ACAACACTTCAGGATGCTTGTACCTACAGGCTGTTTGGCATTATTACTCTGAAAAGCAACCAAGAAAGCCAGAGGAACATAGAGCTAGACAGGAGCTGAATGCAGCTCTTGCAGAAGGAAACAAAGTGGTGTCCATTTGGGTTGCAACCAAGCTAAAAGGCTTCCAGTTGTCAACCAGTGAGAAATCCCACTCTACTGTGCATGGCAATCTTCCTTTCTAATTATATACAGCTCTGACTGGAAAAGCTGGGATTCTGGATGTGGCTAGTATAATGGAATATAAGATTGAGACATCACAGAGTTTTCTGTTGCACTGATGCGTGGTCTTGAGCCACTACCTAAGTGCTCAGGGACACACATTTCCCAAGGTCTAACCAGTCAGAAGTGGGATTCCCAGATGCTCATTTTCTGGAAATGTTAGGAAATAGTTAACAACACTAACCCTGGAAGCTCTGGGAGCTCTAATTTTTTGAACCCAAACTGGTGCACACTAAATCAGGTCTATGTATGCTTCAGATTTCCCAAGTCAAAGGTTTTACTAGAAAATGTTATATCAAACCATTCTCCTGACAAGCTCCAAAATGCCATTGTACATGCAAAGCAGCAAAAAATTTCTCAAAACTACTTCATTAAATACTAGAGAAACCCACTGTAATTACTGAAAATCTTCACAGCTGTAATGTATGTGTTTGGTGCTTGGCTGCTGTGGTCACTACATGGATGCACTATGATGGTGAGACATGTAAGACTGTTATACCAAAAAATGTATTTTTAGAGTGTTACATTTTATGCTTTTTTAAATTATCTCAGTTGGTCAGAGCATGATGCTAATAATGCCAAGGCTGTGGGTTTGATCCCTGTATGGGCCATTCACTTAAGAGCTGGGCTCGATGATCCTCATGGGTCCCTTCCATCTTAGAATATTCTGTGATTCTGTGAAATAACAAATTATGTCATCCAATGTTAATATCCACTTTATTTTTCACTTTATTTGGTCATTGCCACTTTTGGATAGTAACTATTCCTTTGTCCCATTCCCATATCCCTGACATGCTTCATGAGCCTTGTCATGTGGTAACACTGGTACTCACTTTAAATCCTTTCTGTGCCGTTGTTTCACAGACTACAACTGATTCAAGCACCAGTGAGAGCAAGAGTGCTGATGACTATATTATGGTTTCCAAAGAAGAGGAAAGAAGTAAAAGTGCTGCCCCAGAGCCAGCACAGTCCCTTCAGGCACCCAAGGAGGCAGCGGTGAAGCCAGAAGCTCCGTCTCGTTCTTCTTTGATATTCTCTGACCCTCTGATGGGTTCCATTTCAGCCTCCTCCAGCAACCTGAGCTCCAGCCCTGATGACGACAGTAGTAATAACAGCAAAGATTCTGACTTTGCTATTGTCAGCCCACTGGACATCTAAAGAAACAGATCGGGAGAGTTTGGGAAATCAGTCATTACAACTCAGCTCAAATTTCTATGATTCCACGGGCTGGATAGTTCTTTGGATTACAAGGACAGAAAATAGATAAAGGTAACCCATTTCAGCTGCCAAAAGCCTAAATTAAAATAAAAAGGCAAACAAACAAAAAAACAACATAAATTTGCTACTTTTAAAAAATAATATATACATTTTAATAACTGCCTTAAATAAAGACCCAGTAAAACCCAGTTCTAATACACAGTTACTCTTAATTATGCTCTTACTGTACTTAGGAGCTTTGTTACTATAGAACTGTTGCTTTCCCAAAAGATAGAATAGTATATGCTAGGTACCATAATGGAAATGTGTAGATACCTGGCATCAGACCTGAAGCAGCAAAGACAAGCTAGATTTAATATTGTCCTTTTACAATATATGCTTGACTGGGTTTTCTGAGTAGGAAAGGGTACTGTTTCTTCAGAGATTGTGATTAGAGAAGTAAGGACTGAGTATCAAAAAGATTAAAAGCATCATCCTAGTAGGAAGTTTGTTCTCCCTTGAGGAATCCTAATTTCTTCATTTTCATCTGGCAATAGCCTGAGGTGTGTTCAAGGCAGAGGTTTGTGTAGTTGTTCCTCAGTGCTTACAGGAGACTATGTGACAAACTCCTTGAGAATGGGGACCTATACAACAGAGCCTTATTTGCCTTTGTCTACTTTTTCCCCTTGAGAGTTCCCAATTCACCTCTTTCCCTCTTTGTCTACTTTTACTTCCCCTGGCATGATTTTTTTAATTTTACCCAGACTACCACAGTTAAAACAGTAGGTACAAGGGAAATAACAGTGTTTCGTAGTGTAGACCTGAGCTGGTTGAACTAAAGCTAGCTCAAGTACGATAACTTACCAGGGAAGGTTGCAAAGTGAAATGAAATGTTCATAATTAAAAGCACTTTATGTCTCATTGCTATTATCTTCTATAGACTCTGTTTACATATATTCCTGTATGATTTCCATATTTCTAATCAAGAGAAACATAATGGTGCAGCAGTGTTAACCAACAGAAAGTTTCTAATTAACTCTATAACTTGTTCTTCTGTGGAAAAGTGTATTTCTTTCCCATCAAGTACATAGTACATTTAATAACAGCTTTTTTCAAGTTTATGAGGGCAGTTTTTTGTACTCTCTGATCCCTTTGACCTCTGTTGGAATTCACAAAATGCAACTGGTGGTGAGTAGACCACTCCTCTTGCAGGACCTACACAGAGTTAGCTTGAGGAAGGAATGTTAGTATGTCACTCTGTCACAGCAGCAAAAAAAAAAGCATTATTTGCTTTTAAGATGCATATACATTGTACCATGCAACAACTTCATATTTGCATGGCAAAGCTTGTGTTTGTTCAAAGTTATGAAATTGTAGTTATTTGCTGCTTAGTCTGTAATTGTAAATGAAGTACCGTATCCCAAAGATGAGGTGACGTGTAATTTGCTGGTCTTAGATTTTACAAGGTCTGTGTCAGTGACTGAAGAGTTGTCATGTAATTACATGGTAGCTGCCATCCTTACATGTTCAAAAGCCACCATGTAGTTCTTCAGAGATTATTTGTGCCTTGTAAAATGTTAAAATACTAGAATGTTATGAGCAGGCATAATATCACACCTCTCTGCAACAGAGTAACGCGAACAGGCAGATGACTATTTTGATGAAAGATCTTAAATGCATAACATTGTGGAGAGGTGTTTATTTTGGTTTAATTTTAAGCTTCATAAAAAAATCACTTTGCAATTAGCATGCATGCCTGTCTCTGGGTTTATTTTATTACCCTGAGTTTGCCTAAATGCCAGGGGATTGGGTGGCTGTTGATTTATTTAAGTCTTTCAAGCTTTCCTAGCCTTAACCTATTCAGCAAGGCTTGTGGCACCAACAACAAAGGGGAATCTGTTCAAGAAGTACCTGTGGAAAGAGGAAAGAAATATTCTGGGGACAGAGAGAAAAGTTTTATATTCTATGATACATAAACCTTCAAAGATTCCAGTAGTTTGGGAGGAGAAAATGTTTTTACTTCTTTTTTATTTTTTTTAAGCATCAGTCTTTTGATTTCTGTTCTAGTGGGTCGTTTCAGGGATCACATTGCTATTTTCTTGAACAGTCTCATTGTCAATGAAAGAGTGTGATTTGTACAGGTTTTTTTATTTTTGTAAATTAGTTGTATCTTTAATATTGCATATTTTAAAACAGTAGTAAAAGTATATAAAGATCTGGGGAGTTTCTGAGAAGAATCAGTGAATACCGATGAGCTGAATGTGTATCATGCCATGGGATTATGATAAAAATCTTCAAAAGCAGAGAAATGATTATACAAATAAGATCAGAGTAACTCCAGTAAATGAATCTGCTTTGGTTGTACCATGTCTTTCCACATCTCAAATATGTTGTCTCTGATACTTGATCATAGTGCAGAGATAGTTAAAAGTATTTTAGTATATTCATTAAGTTAGACTAGTAAATTAGATAAAATGTCAAATCATCACCCTGTTTCGTGTTATGTTAAGAATATGCTGAAAGAGAAATTGTCATTTAAAATACAAGATTATTCTTTTTCTCTGGAAATGACCTGCTCATAATGTTCATGGATAACAATAATGAGATAGAAAATTATAAGCATTGCAAATTGCTGATGAAAACTAATGCGGCATTAAGATTGCTGATCTGAGACTGTTGTACTGTATCTCACATCTGTAATTTATTACTTTAAAGTCTCTTGCATGTCATGTCAGTTGTATGTACTGCAGAAAGGCAGTATCATATTTTGACTGGGTATTGATTTAGTCGTGGAGCTTTGTATCTTTACTCTGGAAGAACATCTAGCCCGCTTTATTAAAGAAAGATTTAACAAACTTTCTGGGCTGTGCTTGTGCTGTTTTCTCAAAAAAGGGAAAGCTTTTTGACTAGAATACTGGAAGTACCGTTTCTGAGAACTAGGATGATTAAAACTTAAAAACTATCTATGTAAGCACAAAGTTTTACTAATACTTTAATCCTATTTTATATATGTGATCCAGGGAATAAAACTGCTTGCCATTTATCTCAACTGAACAGTATAGAATATCTCCTGTTTTACCATATTTCTTGTATCTGAAAATAATGAACCAGAATTTAATGCGACATAACTTTTCTACAATATAATGATGCTCGGTATAGTATCATCATTGTGTCTCACTAACAGTGCTAGTATCTGTACAGTACATTTCTGAATCTCTATACTTTAATTCACACTCTTAACTCTTTCCCATGATTCTCCAGTATGTTCTCATTAAATGGCATAGAGGCAACTATTTAAAAGATCACATTTCAGATTTAAGGTGTACTTGTGCTTGGCAGTTACAGTGTTGTCTGTTGAAATACAATCCTAACATGAACAGATTTTCAGATTCTTGGTATCAGCCCTTAAATAATACTTTTGATTTTGTGCTTCATGTATTGGTCTTGAATGAATGATTTTAAGGGTTTACTAGACTTGAAAAGGTGCAATTTCATAAAATAAGCTTCATTTGGCTACGGAATAGTAATTACACTTCCTTGTAATCTGTGCTGTTCTTTTGAGAGTGATTATCTACGGTCTCTGCATTAGTGTTTCCCGTGTCCCCCAATCTGCTAGACTCTGGCTTTAGTAGTTAGCTAAATTTAGAGACGAAAGAGCATGAAAAAAGGTCATTAGAGACACAGCAACTTGAAGCATGCACACAGGCAACTTGCTTGCCTGCTTCTCACAACTCGTTTAACCACTGAAATGGTAAGGGAGGTTTTAGATATGTGGGAGGATCCTGCAAGAGGCAAAGTACATAACCTTAGAAACAGACAATGAGGTGGAAGGGATGCAGCTTGAGACTCTAAAACTATGGGTTCTTTAGAGCAGGAACCATCTTTTTCTCTGATTTTTTACGACACAAACACTGTCAAAATTAGAATAACAATAACAATAATATGCTCATTATTTCACCACGTTTTGCTCTTTCAAACAGTGAGCTAGATTTAATCCAGTGACAGAAACTCAGCTGATAGCAGCAGTGTTGAGCAGTGGAATCTGGTCCCAAACTGCTGAAATAAGTGCTGATGAGGAGCAGTAGTTTAATAAATAAATTAAAACCAAAGAAACCTCACACCGGAAACAGGACTATAATGTTGCCAAATAAAAATTAGCTGTATTTCTTTCCAGATATATATGAAGTATAAAGTATTTTCTAAACTGTGCTTCAGGTAGCACTTGTGTCCTTGTTTGACTATGTCAGGTAGGTTTGTGCAAACCTATCTTTGTTTTTAACTTGTAAAAGCGTAGCTGATGCCAGGATGTGGGAAGCATTAAAATACATCAGCTGCAGAGAGGACATTGTGGTTCCATTTTCTATGAATAGTAAGAATTTGATCCTTCAAATCCCGCTGATTTAACACTTTCCCTGTCTTCCATGGTGACAACATGAAAAACCCTGTAAACATTTCCAGAGACTTGATGGGAACTCCACTGCTTAAGTCATCACATGCAATTGCAGAGCTTTGAGCTGAGAAGGTTTTCACAGCTTTGCCTTTGAGTGTGAGCTTTGGGGACTGTGGCAAGATGAGGTTTGTCTGAATTTTTAACTCATACAAAGAAGCATTTGAAGGTATTACAAATTATCATGTCAGTATTTGAGACCTTTTGGAATGTAAATTCTACATAGTTTTGAGATGGAAGAATAGTTGTCAAAATATCTTGACTGCCCACCTGCTGTGTTAATTGAATTCAGCGGGTGGGAATATAGCAGCATTTCCAGAGCATCATTAAACTCCCCTTTAAAATAAGGGTATATCAAGCAAACAGATATTAAAAGGCAGATTGTCAGAGTTGTCATATAGCTTTCTGGATAATATATATGTCTCTGCTATAGTCAGGAATATGCATCATTTCTATCCACAAATGGCGGGGCTTGCAACATGCTGGAACACATGGCAGAAAATGTTAATGAATGTGAGCCTGTTCATAAAAACCTTTGTAAAGCTTCAGGGATTAAATTACACCAAAATTATTTTTAAAATATAAAATAAATACACTCCAAGCTTATTTAGACTTTCAAAGATTATCAGGTCTCAAAAAAGTTTCATTTAGTTTAGAAATGTTCAATGGAACTCCAGCCTCCAGGTGATAGCACAGGGTGACTTACAGAAGCACCTAAAGGAGTTTGGGACTGCAGTGAACTTCTTGTGCTTCAGACTTGTAACTTTCAAATTCTGGAGAAAATTAATTCCAGTATGTAAGCAATGAATTGCACATGTTTACTAAGTTGCAAAGAAGTCATGATGGGGGAATTCCTCAGCAGACCCTCTTCCCAAACTTCTTTTGTTCTCGTTTCCCACAGTCAAGCCCATCTGACAGTTCTGTGGTACCCATAAAAATTTCAGCTGTTTAATCTTCTTGAATAACTGAATTCTCAGTCACTGTGATCAAAGTTAGCTGTTCATCATCTCAGGACTCCAATACCCTACGCCCGCAGCCTGGCCACCAGCCCAACCAGTGTGCTCCTTGTTCTCGTGTAAAATCTGAAATCTTATGAAAATCTCACAATACTTCTACAGCAGGTGGTATCCATATTCAGTCCTCATGACTTCCCTGTGGTAAACTTTATTGTAAGTTTTATTGCCTAGTATTTTCTCTAGCCATACTTCCATTGTAATTCTTACAATCAAGAAAAAAAATAGAAGAAAACCTTGGCTTCGCTCAAAAATGCTTTGCTTTTTCTTTCCTCCCTCTACTGGTAAAGTCTCTTTGCTGAGAATTTTTGGTTTTGTTTCCTGTAAAACAGCCTATGTGTATTTATAGTGCTTGTGAGGTAAAGTTCTGATATGTGTTGTCTTTAAAAATGCTGAAACAAAACACTGATTTCTCCAAACTTTTTCCCATACTGAATGGGGCTTGAGTTAAGCATCAACTTTAAAAAAACTATGAATGGAAATAGTGTCTATTTTGAATTTCTGAAAAACAACATCTTTTAGTAAACGCATTGGAGGGCAAATAATGTACTCTTCCAATCTATGCCATTTTCTTTTAAAAAAAAATTTTAATTCACTATTCCCTCCGGTGAGACCATGGAGAAGGAGAACTCTGCTTGGGGCAGGATGCTCCTGGGCACAGGGGAAGGTGGCCCATGGTTGTGCTTGGAGGAAATGCGGGACACCCAAGGCCATGCCACATTGGCGTGTGTCTCCATGTCTGGAGCAAGGGAAGACTCATCCTTGTGCAGGGGCCACAGGCTGCAGTGTTGCTGGACAGATGGAGGATCAGAAGATGAAAATGGGTGTGTTTTACCTTCCATGGAGCTTTAAGCTTCAGAGGAAATAAAAATGGGAAAACAATTGCAAGCATCATTAACTCTGCTGGCATTTCAGTCACTGAAATGTGTTTTCCTCAGTGTTTCCTTTCTGTGGGATGCAAATTTTGCATTGTAGAGGGGCTTATAAAGAGAAAATAAAAATCTCCTTTTTCATATTCTGACACTTTTGCTGTATGTGAATATTATGGGTTTATAAAGAGATGTTATTATTGATGTATGTCCACATAGAGATTGCAACAATTTCTCTCCTGCTCTCTCCTTGATATCTCCTCCATGTATCAGACATTTTGAAGTAAGCAAAAGAAAAGAGAGAGAAAGAGCATCTTTAAAATTATTGTAATCTAAGTGCTGAGTTTTTATGTGATAGTATGTTTGGTAGCTTGCACTGGGTAAAAAACCAATGTCTATTAAGACATGTTGGAGAGAGAAAAAGTGTCTACCATTTTTTGTCTACATGAGCATTGTGTGTTTTTCCAGTGTTTATTAAGGTGCATCTTGCCTTACTGGAGGAAGTTATATGATGAGTATATCATCTGCAGAATTTTTTTTTTTAAGAAAGAAAATCAGTACTTGCTTTTGCATATAAAATTTATTGTTTTCTAAAATGTTTCATTCTCTGAAAATACCTTTTGTGGTGCTTCTATAAGATACGTCAAGAGTTTATTTTTCTTTCTCACCATCCTCTGTCTTTTGTCTGCGCCCTGGCATGTGCACAACCTGCAGAACCATCTCATTTCCCCACCTCTGCCTTCCCCAGGTTGGGATTTATGAGAGATCCAGTTGCAAGTCATCTGGGCAAAACTGCACCAAGAGATATGAGAGTACAATACAAATTGCAGTTTGACCCAAATTAGCAAGTCACACCTTGCCAGCAAACATTCATTGATTCTTTGACCTTGCAAAGCCACAAGCACACCAAAGGTCTCAGGCTGTTGAGTCTGGCCTCTTGTGAAAGGGAAGCATTCATAGGAAGCAATCTGCATGATAGAGCAGTGTACCATTATCTGAGAGTAACTGTATCCTTTACCTTCAGAACCAGAAAAGATGAGTCTAAGTTTCAGCAAGTTTATGAAATGCACAGCAAAGCCCTCAAGGACAGAGAAGCAGCCCAAAATTCTCACATTTCGTAAGCCTGTCAATGCACAGGTGGATGCTGACATGATCAAGATAAAGACAGGCACTGGGGGCTGGTGATAAAAATAAGAACTCCAGTTTCTCCTGCAAAATGCCGATGAGACCAAGTAGAAGCATCAGGTAGGAGCAAGGTGAGTTCAACAAAATGTGAAATTCTACCCCCTTCTTTCAGAAAGAAACTGTAAAAGTTTCAAGTATACTGTTTTGGTATTCTGTAAGAGAAAGTCACCTTCTGGTTCAAAATTATTTCAGTTGGAAACTTGACGTAATCTTATACATAGAGTACAAAAAGTGAAATACATACAAAACTTTTAAAACTAATATGTTTCAGTTTATGGTCTTTTAAAATTCCTTCATCAAGTCACTCATTTTTGGGTGGATGGGAGCTTATCTTTAATAAGAAATAAAGTCTGCATCAGGCAGGTGGGCCTGTGCTGCAGGATACTCCTTGGGAACAGAGCCAGGCAAGTTTAAAACTGAGAGATACTTAAAAGAGGAAGTCGGGCTTTGCATCTTACACTCAAAGCCAGGACTGGCATTTTGTAGTGGTGGCTGCTAGAGATAGGTTCTGACCTGAAAACCTCACTCCTCTTGGAGAGCAGGGACAGCTCATACACTGAGGCAGATGGAGCTGGCTGTCTGTCCGTCTGTTGTCTCTGTACATGCCTGGCCGTCTGTCTGTCTGGCAGACTGGGATGCTGTATCAATACCGAAACCATTAGCTGTGTGATTGGCATTCACCATATTTTGGATGAAAGAACGGTAGGTTAACCCAAGGTTTTAGCAGTGTGCTGGGCAATCTTCTCTCTAACCTTATCACACTTGCAGAGCCACCATGGGGAGAGGTAAATCCCCATTTCCAGAGCCTGCAGTGCAGACCCAGCCTGCTTGGATCAGATCACCCTGAGTGTAAATCAGCAGGCTTCAACCAATGCCCACTGCCACAGCAGCTTATTCAGATCAAGATATGTTTCTTTTTTAGCCAACGTGCTGGTCTAGACAACCATGTGCATCAATGGTTCATCACAGGGCTTGGGGTGGCATTGCAAGCCAGCAAGTCAAGGTAATGCAAATGGTCTCCAGAAACAAAGGCGCCATGGGGAGATTTTTATTTATTTTTTTTAAGAGGATCTGTTAAAGTTTGAGAGTTTTAGAGAGAGTAACAGAGT
>NW_024582019.1:0-36932 GCF_017639235.1 Corvus kubaryi
ATGGCAAAAGAAAAAAAGGAAATGTAACAATGTAAGCAAAGTTCTCTGTGTGGATAAGAAGAAAGACAAATATGAGAAACAAAAATGTAAGTCAAGTTTTTGCAGATTCAGTCTTGCCCAAACCAGGAAAATAGTTAGAGATGTGTATATGAAGGCATTCAAATAGAATCTTGCTTTGACCGGGCACATAAATCCCAGCCTGCTTTATATTGTTAGTGAAATGTAAATCAATGTAGCATCACAAATAAACGACTTCCTTTTCATTCTCCTGTTCAGTTCTAGATGTTAATGGTTATCTGTAAGTCTCTACATCATCCACAGTGTTGAAGGTGTGTAATAGTTTTTTTTAAACCCTGGGACTGAATTTTCAGAAAGTATTAAGTTGTTTTTCTGCAAGATTGCATATGTAATTTTGCAGATCTTGGTCTCCCTTATCTGATGCAGTGATTCCTTAGTTTGATTTGCTGCTTGATTTGCTTCTCTTCCTCATAATGCAGGTCCCAATATTAGAAAATATTGAGCTTTATAGAACATGTTGATTGGTAAATTGACACTGATTTTGTATTTTGGTTGAATGAGTTGGAATAGTTGTTCGTGTGTTTCTGGTGCTGTGCATGTCAGATCAGCTGAAAGGGCAGTTTCAGCTGAAAGGTTGGTCCAGGCCATACTGGATTTCTCCTGACTTACATTTGGCATGTTTGAAGAATTTATAAGTCTCTGTTCATGCATAAGAGACCAAATCAACACTGCTATGGGTACATAAAATAAGAATGATATCCAGGCTGCTCATTTTGTTAACACAATGAAAAGTTTGCGCTTAGAGAAAAGTGCAGTGTATACTGCACTGAGAGCATCTGCACTATGCTGGCTATCAATCAGTTGTTTCATCTAATACTGCTAAAAAATTTGATGTTAAAATACTGAAAAAAATATACTTTTTCCTGAGGGGCTTTGTGATTTGGCTGCTTACATGTACAGAGCAATCTTAGAAAGGTACTGTGAAAAGATTAGTCTTAGAACTGTACAAAAGAGACTTCTGCTTAAGTTGCTACTTGGAATAAGACAATCACTAGCATCGGCTCAGGTCAGTGACTTTGAATAGAAACTACCTCTTCTGTAAGTAACCTCTTCCAGTCCTGCACTGCTCTTCTAATGAAGAATATTTTCCTAATGACCAATTTGAATCTTCCAAGGTTCAAATGTTTTGACCCAGTTTTGGGCCATAGTGCCTTTCATAACATCTGTAAAGAGTTTGATTACATAATCTTTGTCACTTCGTGTAGTTGCAGGCTCCCAGTAGATTCCCCTTGAGCTCCTCTCACCAAAATAAACAAGCACTGCTCCTTCAGCCTCTCCTCCAGACCTGGAGCCTTCATAGCAGCCCTACCCTGGGCCCTCTCCAGTTTCTCATTTTCCTTAAACTGCAGGCCCAAAGCGTTGTTAAATGCGAGGACTCACAAGCACTGAGTAGAGAGGGGTGTAATGACTTTCCTGGATCTGCTGACCACATTGCTCATAATGTAGCCCAGCGCAACTGTTTACATTAGTCTTGAGAAGAGAACTTTATAATAAACAGCTCAACAGCCACTATAGCTTCTATATCCTTTTCAGCAGATCTGAAACAAAAGGTTCTGTCCCTGTCTGCACTGGTGCGTTGGGATTTTTCTTCTCAGGTGCAGAATTTTGCACTTATGGAAATTTCTAAAACAGAAACCTCGAAAAGGCTTCTCTTGCCTAGGCTTCATGTGTCACATGGTGTTTGTGAGTTGAAGTTCCACCAGTCAGCACAGCAGCCACACCTCCCAATTTTGAATCATCTGAAAATCTACTCAGTGTACATTCTGTCTCCTTATCCAGCCTGTTGATGAAGATACTGAGCAGTGTCTTCATAGCAGTCTGTTTGTTACTGTGCTCATTTCCAAACATCGAGCTATTGACTCTGTTCTTTAAGCTTGGGATTCTGAACGATCCAGCCTGCCTACAGTCCTTTCATTCAGCCCGTGCTTCATCATATTATAAGTGACAGTGCTTTTGAAAATACGTGTCAAAAGCATAACTAAAGCAAAAATCCATTGCATTCACTTCCTTCCCTTCATCTGCATGGCCAGTTATTTCATCATAGTGGGCAACCAGGTTGGTCAAGCATGATTTGCTCTTGGTAAATCCTTGTTGACTTTTCTTGATTATTGTCTTGTCCTTTACATGTTGGAAATTGATTCCAAGAGGACATGCTCCACGATTTTTCCAAGGACTAAGGTGAGGCCAACCATTGTATAGTTCCTTAGATACTCCTCCTCACTCTTCTTTAGTATGTGTGTAAAATTAACCTTTCTGCAGTCATCAAGGATGTTCTGTAACAGCAGTGATTTTTCACAGGTGGTAGCCAGTGGTGTTGCAATCACCCTGTCGGTTTTTTCAGCAGCCAAAAGTATGTCCCATGTGGTCCCGTGTATTTGAATGCACACTGCTTCTTCAGGTGTTCACTAACTTATGTTCCTCCCCCCTCCATAGCCCTTTCTCTCCTTCTCAAACAGTATATGCAGGGGTCTGGGAACAGAGTTGGCCTAAAAAGTGAGATGCAAGTATGGATTCAAGTGCTGCAGCCTTTTCTGTGTCATCTGTCATTGTCTTATCTCCCTTAGTAAGCAACAGACCTACATTTTCCTTGAATCTCCTTTTGCTGCTCTGCGTACTTGTAAAATTCTTTCTTGTAACCCCTTAATGTCCCCCATTAATTTTTGCTCCAGATGGGTTTTGTCCTTCCTAGTCTTGTTCGTGTGCCCAAACAATGATTGTATGCCTCTCCTTTGTTTCCTGTCATTGTTTCCACACAGGTGCTCTCCATTTCCACCATTTCCACCTCCATATGTGCTTTTCCCATTTTAGTTCATTAAGAAGCTCCTTACTCAGCCAAGTGGATCTTCTGCCTACCTTGTCTGTATGTACTGATTCCTCCTGTATTTCTGGGTTAGGTCCCTGTTCTGTGGCAAAGTCCTCCCCCCCTAGGTTAGCAAGTCTGTTCACAAAGATTTCTTCCCCGTCTTTGCCAAGCAGACGTGTTCTCTAAGTTGTCTCTCCTCATCAAAATGGGTGCCACAAGTAAAATAGTTGAAGCCCAGCTAATACCACCAAGTATCTAACCATATGTGGTCTCCTCGTGCACCTGCTGCTCTCCAGGCTTTTCCCTTTTGCCATAGGATTGAAGAGAAACACTACCAGGGTTCCTGTCCCCTTCACCCTTGCTCAAGAGCCCTAAAATCGCTTTTCAACTAAAATGGTTTCACATGACCCTGTCTCTGGTGTACGCATGAATAAGCAGGAAAAAAGTCAGAACATTAGGTGACCCCAAACAGTCTTTTGCAACACCATAAACTAAGGCTCCATACAAGCAAGAAACCTCCCTAGTTGACAAGTCAGGCTGGAAGAGTCACCAGCCACAGTGGTGGTGGTGATTTTCCCTTAGTGGTGCTTTGATACAATGTCCAACCTAAATTCTTCCTCTGAGGGAAGTTGTTCTTCCCCTCTGCTGCCTGGGCCCTGCACCAATGGGCAATCCTTCTGCTGCCAGAAGTCACAAGATTACTGTTCCCTCCCTCTGAGAAGTGCATGTCTTCTTCCCACTGTCTTTTTGCCTCAGTTGCACTTTTCCTGTCTATTGCATGAAGTTTTTTGCCTGGAAAGATCTTGTCTATCACTTGTCAGTCACCCCAATGCAATAAAACACACCTGCCTCTTCTTACAACTCCTCACCTGCTGCTGGGGAACTAAAACAGAGCAAACCCCCCCGCAGGAAGGTCACTCTCAAGAGTCTGCACAGAGGTTGTCACAGCACTGCTGGTGACAGCAGAGGCAGGGGTTATGCCCTGTATCAAGTCATCACCGTTTGGGTGTTGTCTAATTGTGCAAAAAGCCCTGGGTCTCTTGTGTGCCAAGTGCCAAGTTAACTGTCTTGCCTCTTTGCACATCCCACTGCCAGCACTCCTTGGTGCCCTTCCCACGGGTGCCAGGTAAGGCAGGGACTCACTGGGAGTTCATTCAGCCTTGTGCAAGATTTCCCACTTGGAAAGGAGACCTCTTGCACTGTCTGTGATTCCCTGACCACAGCTCCCTCTTTTGTGCCTGCTGGGTCTGCTGAACACTGCTGCTCCCCACGCTGGATTCCAGTGAGTGGAAAGAATGGGGGATGTATTTTAATCATCACTGCTCTCACTTGCCAAAAGAAGAGGTACTGTTGTATAATTGAAAAGGTCGGTTTCAGACTCTGTTTGAGTGGACTCAGCTGTCCAAAAGCATTTTAAGATCAATTTGCTGTGGTTCTCACCTATGAGTAAGAAAAAAAATAGTCTGGGAGAGCTGGAAATATTTGTTACAATAAGTTAAATTTTCATATTCACATGTAGGAGATAAACTGAGGTTCAATTACTGGCTAATGATTTTAGAATTTGATTGTGTTATTTTATAGTAGAATACTCAAATATTGTCACATTTCCCTATCTTACAGCTGCGCTTGTAGTGCCAGTGGCAGTTTAAAATTTATGGTAGATTATTTCTTGCAGTCAATAGTTGTTTGTACTAGAAAAAGGTCCTCTGCAGGAACATCACTTGAATAGAAATGTCAATGCAGATATGCTTGTATAGGCTGTGACAGAACTCCAGACTTTGAATGAAGTCACCTACCAACTCTAAATTGGCAAATAAAATCAATCCCTTTGAGGTCTAAGTGGTCAAAGTATAAGGAGAAAAATGTGAGAGTATGTAACATAAAAAAATAGCAAGGAAAAATGTTTCATATCTATTAAGGGAAAAGCATGTAGGCAAAAAGTGATACTGCTATATCTTGCAAGTGCTACAGTTACGTTGCTTTTTATTCATCAATTGCTTTTGGATATATGATAAATTAGTGTGAAGTTTCCTTTACTTGTCTCTGACTTGGTTTCTGATGGAGATTAAGATCACGTGTACCTTTAAATCAAGACTGATTCATTCTGTTTATTCTTGCTGATCAGTTTTGGCTTTTTTTCATTTGAGAAGTAATTCACACTCTAATGCTCAGTGATGTCCGTCAAACAAGACTGTGATAGAACTTCAAAGCTCCTAAGAAAAGGCTAAAAAGTTACTTTGGCTTTCTCTGAGTATCTTCAATTCAATTGCATACTTAAACAAAAACTTGCTTAATACTGTTTGTGACTTAGTTTTGAAGGAATTTTTCCAAAGGAATGGTGACCTTTCTCTGCAGTATGTTCTTCAAAGTCAAGACTGGATGGATTTGTAAACCAGCAAACAAAGGCATTCAAAGAGGAATTCTTAGCTGAGGTAGTTCCCATTGCTTAGGCAGGGCATGTACCTGGATACTAATGCTTCTCCTGGGCCTTAAAATCAATTTTATTTTAATTCCTATTTTAAACTACACTTGATACATATTTTTGTCGGGGTCCCTTCCCCCCTGCCATGTGGTCCTGGGAGAGGGGCCCTGGGGGGGAGACACAGGGTTTCCCTGGCCCTGGTCAGCCTCGTTCCCCATTGGTTGTTTTGTGTTCCCCTGCGTGGGCAAGGACCCTCGGGTCCCAGGATTGAGCAGTTCCTTGGCAGAGCTCCGGCCATGCAGCTGGGGAAATAAACATCTCTGAAACATCTAGCAAGAATTAGTCCATATGTATCTCTTTTCCATGGCCCTCCTTGTTTGATACGCGTGTTACAGTATCCACACTGTAACATATTTTTAAAACATACCTTGTTAATTTAGAGTAATCGCTTTGTAGTATGTGTGTTAAAAATAGTTTTCACCTAAATATTATTTAAGATGGTGTCTGAAAATGAAGTTGGCTGTGCATAGAAGTGTAGGGATTAAATACAGATAGAGGATGATGTGTTACAAAAATAAGTGTGCCAAAATATATGGCAGTAATGCATCTTGAGATGTAGTACTAGGTCTCATGAAATATATGTCTTGAAATTAAAAAAAAAAAAAAAAAGGTTTCAAATGAATAACTGAGGAAATTACTCTGGCAGAAATTAGAATTTTTCTCATTTGTTGAGTTTGTTCAGTCATTACTGTGGTACTGTGTTTGCACAAGCAAAACCAGGTAGCTAGTCTATAAAAGAATTCTGAATCATTAACCTTTCTGAGGTCAATATAGACAGATTTTTATTTAACTCTTTTAAAGGAAAAAGCGTAGTACTAATAAACACTGAACTATTAAAACCAAACCCTATTTCCATGAAATGACAGAATTTTCCAAGAACAAAGGAATAGAAAAAGTTAAAAGAGGTCTAAGCATGTCAAGGTTTAACTTACTACTTTTACTCTGCATGATAGAAATTTTGGGGGTTTTAATGCTAATAATCTCTTAATTGTAGGAGGAGGAATTAGAGGCCCAGATTTCATTCCTACAAGGACAGCTAAATGATTTGGAAGCCATGTGCAAATACTGTGCAAAGATGATGAACACGCATCTTGGTAAGTGCAGTACCTTGTATTAACCTGTAAGTCTTTGCAAAGGCTCTTTCAATGCTTGTATTAGAACTAAAACAATATTTATGTAGTACAGTGCATATTATATTATAAGCCATGATGAAGATTGAATTGATGTCCTCAGTTGTTCTATTGGATGCTGCCAGCCACTGTATCTTTATTCTGTCGTACTTTTAAACTTGGGAGTAGGATAGCCGCTGATGATACTAAAAAGAAGCATTTTAGCACAGATGCCTTTAATTTCTTGTATTGTAAGAGACTTGCTGGAGCTCAAACCATGTGAACTTACTGTTTTGGAGTCCATTTGCAGTTCAACAGTCCCACAGTAATACTTGATGTGTGCAGCAATAGCTGTATAAGATTCATATACTTCCATTAAATGTAACATCTTCATAATCTATGATCACCTTCAATATGTTAAAATGTGTTACTATAGGCTGGCTAGTTTTTAGTATTTGTCTCAGACCAGAAGGAATATAGTAAGATAAAAGTCAGTATATAGGGAATAGAATCAGCAAATACTCCAGTCTAAAATTCTGCTTACATATTGCCAAGACAAATCAGAGAAGGTAAACAAAAAGCTTCACTCAGATCAAGTGTAAATATGTTTAACCAGGTTTTGATAAAAGTGGTATTTTTAAACTGTGTTGAACTGAACTCTAAACATTAGTATATTTAGTTATGTGAAAAAGCCCCATTGATGGGAAATCAGGGCAAAACTGCAATAATTTTAAGATTTATTTATGGTCTGCAATATCTGAGCAAAACAAATTAAAGCTGAATATTTCAGTGGGTAGAACTAAGCATGTGATATCTAAGTTTGCCAGGTCAGAAGGTTCAGATGCAAAAGCCATATTGTATTTTTATTTTCTTTTATGTGGGTGTTTTGCTAGCCACTGTTACAAGCCTAGGAAAAGCTATAAATATTGTATTGCTTGAAAGTTGGGAATCACAGCCTTGAAAAGCCAAGTCTAAACCTCTAACCCCAAAAGCTTTAGTCTGATGTATTGTGTTGCTTTTGTGAAGGCGCATGACTGATGATGAGATTAGAAACAAGCAAGGGGATAAATTATTAGCTACTGAAATGATGGGGAAAAGATTGCTGTGTCAAGAAGAAAAGCTGAAGTTTCTTTCCTCTGGGAAAGAAGATGAGGACTGTTTAGTAAGGGTATCAGTTCCAAGCATAAATATTTCACCAACTATAGCTGCACCAGAGATCAGAATAAACCCAAAGCTCCTTGAAGCAGTCTGCCTTTCAGCACTGGATTCATGAACTGAAAGCATAAGATCTGTGATCATATCCAGGTGTTAAATTCTTTTTCCCTAATATATTGGAAACAAAAACATGGAGGGCCAGTAGTCTCCCAGGAGCATTGTGGAGTGGTTTGTTACCCTCACAGGACAGGGAAAGCCATCCATTAGACAGCTTTGGCTGCGGGCTGTGCTGGGTGCATTGGGGCACCCCTGCAAAGCTCTCAGAGCCTGCCAGCCTAGTCTCTTCCATGTCTACTCCCTGTACTTCTTCGCAATATTACTGCATTTCTTGTCACCATCATGGACTATTAACTTTGTAAATTCGTCTTACACTAATGTGTTTATATCCTATAGAGATTAACAGTTAGGAATGATAAACAGAGCACAAGAGAGACAGAGACACCACCAACCTTCACAGCCTCTGCACTTGTAGCAAACTGATGAGTTTAGGTATCCCCAAATCAGGCGGCAGATGATCCACATGAAGGCAGGAAAAAAACCCACCAGGATTCTTGCTGATGTGCAAAATCCCATCTGACCTGAAATCTGTCCATCCATGTAGCACATGCCAGCAGGCTGTGCAAGAAAATGGATTCTCTGCAGCACCACAGAGCACCCCCAGAGGGTTATCTCCAGTGTCCATACACTACTCAGGGCTTCAGAGAAGGGCAGCAAAATAAAACTCAAGGGCATATCTGGTCATTTCTGAAGGGAAAAGTTAGCAGGGGCTGCTACAGCACCTGATCTGATTCTCCCCCAGGTATCTGTTTACCCATAAAAATTGCTTTGTTTCAGAAACTGCAGAGCAGATGAGTTATATCACTCCTCTTGTAAACTGCCAGAACACTTAACTTCAAGGATATTACTTCTTCCTCTGTGGCTGAATTTTTCTGACTTCATCACCCAGCTTTTGGTTCATGTAGCATTTTTAATAGCAAAGTTGAAAATCCTCATTTAACTTACCTACATGCAGTGATAATCTCTCAACACTGTGTTTGCTAAGTAGAACACTATGTTTCATTTTATGTGCATTACTTTTTAGACCTGATCACTTTTGTGGTCTTCCTTTGAATTCTTCAGGATTTTCATAGGTCTTTTCCAGTGGGTTAATCATATCAGGATGTGCTGTTCCAGCACTGGGCTCAGCAAAGTGGTTACTTAGCACAGGGAAGGTCATCTTTCTACTCTCATGTGGCATTGCTCTTTTTAAATATTTTTAATGCAGCATCACATAGTGCTCTTTGATACAGTGATAGTTTGAAGTGATAATATGTTATGACCTTTAAAATTTGGTGAATCACAGCTTTCTAAACAGAGGCATTTATCCTGTGGGTAAAATCAGGAAATGTTTATTTCCGCATGTGTTCCTTGCATTTGACAATATTAAAATTCACTTCTTGCTGTTTGGCTTTTTAGATGAATAATTCAGGTAACTCTGTGATGTTCTCTGTTTTCTTCTACTCTTCTAACTGCAGACATAACTATCATACATTTAATAGTTGTCTAAATTGTTGATAAAAACATGCAGGAATATAAGAGTTGAGGCACCTTACAGAACTAATTCTTTCAGCAAACAGCCAACATTTTTATGAATTATGAATATGTCAGTCAAGCAGTCAGGCCTGCCTTTTAAATTTGATAAAATTTAAGCTGCTTATTCTTAAAAACCTCCCTTTTTTTTAGACTGATGTTGTAAACCTTTCTTTTCAGACATTATTACTCAACGAATATTCTTTTTCCTGTATGATGCATTGCATTTGCAGGTCACTTTATAGCAAAACAATATTAATTTAGGCTTATAAAAATGCATATCCAGTGATCATTTGCCACAAAATTATCACAATGTCAAACAATTACAGAATATTCTGCTTGTGGTTTATAGTGAGACAGTTGAGGATTTTTTGGCTGTCTTTTCTCAAGGTTCTTTCCCTTACAAGGAGGATCCAGATGACAGTCAGGTGCAGTTACTTCATGACAGAGATGATGTGTTGTAGCTGACAAATTATCAAAATAACCATGAAATTATCTATCTGTTTTGAATATGAGGGATAGAATGGCAGTTTTTATATTGTTCATATATTCAGAGATGCTTTCATTAAATGTTTATCTCCTTCTGTAAATAAACCCCACAGTCTACAACATGGCAACGACATAATTAACTGCTTGTAATATCAAGGCATGTTACCATGGGAATGAATGATGATTCTGAAATATTGCTACTTAGTGCTATGGGTAGAAATTAGAAATAGGGTTTCATTATTGAAATGGAGAAAAGTCATTCTCTGATCTTTGTCTCCGTCTTAGGGCTGTGTATTAGAAAGAGCTTTATTTTCTTCCCTCTCTCCCTTAACCACTGGAGTACTGCTAAGGGGAAATTCCTTTTAATGCCTTCAAGGACAAATGTTGAAATTTAGATATGTAAAATGGAAATACAGGGAAGCAGGTTTTACTGCTATTCCCACCTGTTTTCACAAGCTTGTCATAGCTTTCAAAAAAAGAAAAAAATTCTGTGTTCAGTTTTTCCATTACTGCAATGAAGATACATCCAAACTTGTAAACCTGTCATGTGGCTTTGTTCACAAAATAAATGCAGAATATTACTCAGCTAATAGTGAAAAAGTATAGTTGCCATAGCTATCACTGCTCCAGCATCATCACAAATACATTTTCCTGATGTTACTTTCTCACAAACACTGGCCTTTTTCAGGAAATAATATGTGTCACTGGTGATTTCAGAAATATGGTCATGTTCTTTAGCATTTTTCTTTTGGGAGATACTCTACTGTTAGTGCATGTAAATTCCTCAAGGCTCAATGATTCAGAAAGCCATAATACACCATTTAAGTATTACAATATTATTATCTGTCATAATGTTACTTCTTTTTTGAAGAATTTTGATTGTTTCCTCCTTTCTTTCACTATATGAAAATAAAAGCATCAAGCTAGCAAGTGCATTCAGAGAAAGATTTCTCCTGGTAACTGGTAAATGTGACATCTGTCTGATGTCTTATAATAGATCATGAAAAATTTGTCTTGCACACAAACAGCACTCAGAGTCTTATAGTATCTCCTGGAAGATTCCTCTCTTGTCCTTCACTTTGGACATGGGACTGAGTTTGAGGTGTTGGTTCAACACGATGTCAGTCTGGAGGGTCTCAAAGAGCAAAGCTTTGTTACGTCCCAGGCTCAAGCCAACCAAGCAGTGTTAAATGGCAGTTCAGGTGACACCAGCTAATGACACTGTCGTCTGACACCATCTGCTATTCCAGTATCTTTAGGGTTTGAACCATGTCTGCACTAGGCCACAATTAAAGTGCAGATTCTTAACAAAAAGTAAATTAAAGCCCTGGAGAAGTATCAGCCCTCCATAGGCAAGTACCAATATGAGAGATTGTGGAGGTTCTTTATTAACTTGCCTGTTTTTTTCCAAAGCAAAAAGTGCTCAATTTCAAAGTGTTGTCTCTTTATATGGGACAGGAACCAATCCATCACTGTTATCTGAGACAGAAGAACCTACCATTTTTTTCCAACAGAGACATAGTTCCAGACCTCCAAGTGTGGGAAAGTTTACCAAATAATTACACATGTAGCACAGGAAGTCCTTTTCATGAGGGGCAATTTAAAGGAACATTGGTTCAGTATTAACTTGCATATGGAGATCTTTATATAGAAACTATTTTTTTTTTGATGGGCAATTTATCAGATTATAAAAGTAGAGAAACTAAGGTCATTCCACACTTGCTTTTGCTTAAGGGCAGCACTATAAGCAGAAGGTTGCTTCCCCAGCTAGCTGAGATTCAGAAGCAATTTAGCTGCTTTCTTGCTGCATAGAGCCTCAGCTAATAAGCCCTGAGGATTCATACCAGCTCTGCAAAGGGTTAGCTCACAGGGTTCTGCACAAAACCCTAGAAATATGTGCAAAGGTACCCAATTATACAGAGGAAACATAAGTCTGCCTGGTTTTATTAACTCCACCTTCATACTGTTACTGCTTAACTTGAACCAGCTGCCAGAGGGAGATTCAGGTGAGTCTCAGAAATATGTTGTTCAATATCCAGGTTTTTAAATCACTTCTTGTCTTGGAGGTAACATCACAAAGACCTCTTAGCTCTGACCCACATCTAATAAGTTCATGCTTAAGCATCATGGCTTCACTAAGCCAAAGCCAACAAATCCTTCTCTGAGCTACCCATACAGGGCTGTTGGCTTTTCCTTATGGTGCATTTTCCAATTTCACTCCTGCTATCTGTAATACGTCGCTATGTCCTTCACCAGTATTCCAGTACATCTCTGCCCCTCCATCGAGGATTGTGGAAGGGATGTGGAGAAGTGAAGTTTTCATCTCCCATTCTTCTAAACACCACCAGCTTCCTGCCATTGGAATGGCATATCAGCTCTCAGCTTTCATAGGTAGCCTGTAAAAACTGTATGTATTTACAAAATGCCCAGAAGTTATGGCATCATGGTAACAAAAAAAATGAGAGCCAATCTTTTGAGAGTTCTTTGGATGGGACCACAGGACATGTCCGTGCCACAAACATCAAGCAGTGTTGGCACTTTGTAAGATCCACTAGCACTTCCTGACATCTCCCAGACAAATATTATTTGGAAGACTTATTAAAAATGTTTCAAAGCCACCTTCTCACTGTGATTATTGCAAGCACCATGAGCAAGGAAGAAAAAATATAAAAACAAAGAAATAAAAACTTGAAGGATATAGTTGCTAGTATAATTTTAGTTGTGTGAAATTAAAGGTTTAATTAGACTGATTTCATTCCTCTTTTAACAGTCAGTGCAGTTGTTATAAGGATGCATTGTATTATAAGGATAATTTACAGTGGGGAAAGGAGAGGAGAAAGTTGATTTAATGCTCAATATTTAGGGACTGACATACTGACCTATATAGGTCTGGACACAGTGCTTGTTAAATGTATGCAAGGTAGTACTGAATTCTTGTTTTATGAGTCATGTGATGAGATGAAAGGTTATGACATTTTTGTAAGGATAAAAGGAAATGGAAATTATTTTTCTGCCCTGTGCTGAAATGAAATACTTCAGCATTTGTTGAGGAAGTAAATGCATTAAATGAGTTCGCTTATGCTTGGGACATAAATAAAATAATCCGTGGTTTATAAATCCAGTGCGATTAGAAATGCTATCAGTAAAAAAGGCCACATCAAACACAGGCCCATGAGTCTAAGGGAATTGCTGTATTTGGTTAGGAATAATGATGTAAGATAACCTGTAAAAACAGCCTATAAAGAAAGGACATTAGCAAATTTATTAAATTAAATGTAGGAATGTTTACTGGGAAACAAATATTTGTTGTATAGCATAAGTCTGTACAACAAATATTTGTTGTGTACTAAGTATACAGACTTACTTTCAGACTGTCACTTCTGGTCATTTTACAGATATATATATATATATATATATATATATATATATGAAGAATAAAAGTGTAATTCTTCATGCCCCATGAATTTTAACCACCTTTTTGTCTCTTAAGGGTAGCTCTTAAGGTCAAAAACAACTGGTTCAACTCAGAGCCTACTTTGTTTCTAAAACAGCCGTGCCTGTCCTGAAAGTCCAGCTGTGGTAGGCACCCACAGATGCTTTCATCCCAGTAGTCTGAGTGAAAAGGAGATTAAAATAATGAAGCTTACACAGCTCCTCATTACCTGATGAACAGCTTTCCTTGCAACTTTCAGTGAATTCCCATTGCTTTCTTCCTGCTGCTCGGTGAGCGTCTCCCTCATACTAAAGTACACTGACAATCCATCTTTTCCTTTCCAGCATCTCTTAGGCAGTGGTTTCTCTTCCAGTTCCAGCTTTAAGAGAATAAAACCTTAGCAGAAGCTAAATTGTTGTATGACTAAATTGTTCGTTTCCCCATTCTTTCCATAAATATACAGATGTAAGGTATATGTTAAGCATAATCTGCTTACCATGTGTAAATTAGAGTTCACAGCTAAGAGTTGATCGTGTCTTTGGGCAAGGGATGGACAAAATGGCTTCATGACCCTACCAATCTCCTTCTTTGTACATCTGCAATTCTGTGCCTTGCTATGAGCTGATGATTGGTAACTTTTTACTACATATTTCTCTGATGTCATGAACATTACCACACTTTAAATATTGATAGTGTTGTTGCTCCATACAACACATGAATCAGAAGTATACATACATCACTCATATTCAACACTGTATAAATACGTCATTTATATTCAAAGAAATGTTTTAAAGAATACTGTGTTTCACAGATAATTTCGTACTTTGGGTTTTTAGGATCTTTGAGTTCTTTAAGACTCAAATGTTGCTATGTGATGCTTTTAATATAATGTGTAATTGTTCCTATAAATGTTGATGTTCACAGTGAGATAGGTAAATGAAAGTTAGGCTACTTAGCAGTGTTGCCTTCATCAACGCATAAATCATAAACACTATTGTTTTAGAAGGGAATTTAACTCCTGTCATTCACATTTTTAACGCTGGACAGAATGCAGTAGTTGGAAACATCCTGAGCTGCATTATTAAACAGCAATATCACTATGTCATACAGCATAGTTTTTCTAGAAAGGCCACAAAGCAGTGTTGAGGTCTAGAGTTCATTTTCCTGCTCAGTCAGACCTAGTACAGGTAGGAAAGCAGTATTTGTTGTGAAAAGAGAGAAAGACTGATTATCAGAAGCTAAAGTCCCAGTCTGTCCTTCCAGCCCCCTAATGTTCTTGAAAGGGCAGTCTTGCTATCACTGGTATATTGTGCAGGGAATGTTGGAAACATTTTCTGTAAACCCTGATTTCATGAAGACAACCATACAAAAGTACTGGAGTATGAGTACAGAGAGTTGGCTGTGCCTTGACATGTATGGGAGCACTGGGAATTTTTGGCTTTCCTCTTTTGGAAAAATGAGGAGGTGTAGTAATACTTTTAGTTCTCTCCTTCCTCCTGCCTGTGGTGCAAGTGAGAAGGTACTTTTGCATTCTGAGTTTGAGCTCCCTTCTCAGTAGTGAAAAGCAAGGGTGAAAAAGTCAATTTAACGTGACTCTGGCACTGTTGCTTGTTCACACGTCATTGATCAGGAGCTAGTAGTAGAAAAGCAGCATTCCTAATAAAGCTTGCAGCTATTTTGAGCTGGCTCCTCTCATCAGGAGTCATCTTCCTGGAAAGGCCCCACAGAGACCAGCTTAAAATAGAAATCATTAGGAGAGAGATGCGCTGCACAAAGGCAGCAGTGCGGGAGAAAACAAAGAACCTCAGAGAACGAGGGCGTTAAAGTTATTCCTGTGTTCAGTTTTCACTGCATCCATCTGATTTTCTGTCAAGTCTTGGTTTGTGCCTTCATCTGGCAGGGTGTTTGTCTCCCACCTCCTCAGTGGAAGGGAAGAGGTGCAGATCTGTCTTCTGGATGAATGGGCATGAAGAGATGCCTGAGGGGACCTTGTCTACAGCAGACAAGTTTTCCCATTCATTTAGTGCAGCTCTGGGTGGGTTTCTTGCAAAATCTGTATTGAATGCGAGCAAAATTTTCAGCAAAAGTTACTTTATTTAATAAGCCTCTAAAATAATTATGCCAAGCCTAACAGCTTTTCCGCATTCAGAGAGAAAAACTTTGAATAGCCCCTTTCCCTGGCCTGGGAACTCAGCAGTGACTGCTCACACCATGATGCAGTATAGAGTATTTCAATCTTCAGAGAGCATAAGCTTTCTCTAATTTTCCTGCTAGAAGCTGCTGTGGATGTTTTCCCTCTTTCGTCGCTCTAGAGAGGGTGATAGCATGACTTCAGTTTAAAATTTAGCAATTAATTTAGGGGAAGGAAACAGAAATCTTGATTTTTTAAGAAATTACTTCTGCAGTGACTTTGCATGTAAAGTGATTCACAATTTGCTGTAACTGTAAGAACAAGAAATAAAAAAGATACTTCATCATAATTTTTAGTTGTTTCAGCTGTTGCTAACAAAATCACTACCTGCTACAGTATTTCTCCGTATTTTGTAGAAAAGAAGAACATGAATGCAATCATTTGCATGTTCCTGCTCTGTAGTTGTAGTTGGATTTAAAGTATATCAAGGCAGCTGTTCACGGTCTCACTCAGGAACTAATTATTGATTTACTGATCTAGTACCTATCAAATTTAAACGAGTCTGCTCATTTCAGAATAAGTACCCAAAATTAATTCTAGTCCATTACATAAAAGGCATCCTTTTAGTTCTGAATCTGGTTTGAGGGCATCCATCAAAATGGATGATGTTGCTGACTTCTGAAGAGAACAACTGGTTCTACAGCTCCGGTACTTCTGAGGCTTAGTCAGGATCAGTCAGGGTATGACAGTTCATTTTGTGATAGTCAGACATTTGTTAGCACTATTTTGAAACAAATCCAGAGTCTTGTAATGGCTGTCTGGTATCTTATACATCTCACAGCAGTGCTCTGATCACCAGGTGAGAAGATGCAAACTTCACTTATTATTTTCCTCTATTAAGAACTTCACTGAATAAAGAAATATTGTCTTTTTCTGCAGAAAACATTTGGCATCAGCTAAATGAAATCTTGAAAGAAAGGGAAAAAAAAAACAAACAAAGCAGTCAGGAATATTTGACCTTAACCTTAGTTTTCTATGTACCATAGGATTTTGATAACTTTTGAATAACAACAGCTATCCCAATAGATGGATATTTATGGCGTAGAATCAAACTGGACTCATTTTTGAATGATATAGAAATCACATAATTGGTTTGTTTGATTCATTGTATCAGTGGGGTTTTTTTAAAGGTAGGAAGGTGTTTTCACTTCCAAATTGACATCTGCAGGGGTTTTTAAAGATAGTTATTTTTTTATTAAAAGAAAAAAAATCTGTGAGGTACTGATACAGAGCAGCAGATGAGGAAAAAAAACCAGTATGTGGCCAATTCATTCATATACATGAATCACTTCTCTCAAAGTACAGTAACATCTCCTGTGAAGGAAGAATAATTAAATTATACATCTCAGCTTAAAGTAAAAGTCCTTCAGCTGAGCAATATCATATCACATATGCTTTCTAGTATTACAGCTGGTGATGGGGGTCCGAGGATGTGACCCAGGAAGAGGTGACCGGTGCGGGGAGATGGTCCCGAAAGGAATTGCCTTCCCGAGGCCCGGTGTCTTCCCTCAGCTGCTGGCAGGAGGGCCCTTGCAGAAGCTGTCAGCTCTTTAGTGATTGTCAGCTCGTGATTCCAGCTCAGCTCTGCAGGGCAGCCTCCAGGCCAGACCAGAGAGAGACGAGAGGTTCGTGTGGCTGGTTCCGCACAGAGGTAGCTTTATTGTTGGTCCCCTCCAGTGAAGGGGGGAGCCAGGGACGAGAACCCTCTCTGAGCCCCACAGGGGCCCGTTGAGCTTGCTTTTATAGGGATACAGGGGATCAGCAAGGGACCAATGGATTACAAAGGATCTGGGACAGACCAGTGGGTTACAGAATGATCTGCACAGTGTCTCCCAAAGGATTGTGGGTCTGCCTTTCCTCGCCGTGACCAGAGAAGTGGTTGCCTTTCCAGGGAGTCCTGCTGGGAGATTGGTCAATCTCCTTATCTCAGCAGACGTCCCTCCAGGGCAGTGGCTGGGCATACCTCACATCCTAGCACTCTTGAAATAGTATCTTTTAAAGTATTTCTAGTTGCAAGGGTATCTTTTGAGATACAGAAACGTAAAATAAGAAGCTTTTCTCTGCACATGAGAGCTTAGTTTCCCTCTTCATCTCAGCAACTGACTGCCCTATGAGGTCCCCCCAGCAGTGGGAAAAGGCTTGGATGAGAGTCCCACCCCAGGAGGATGCTGCGCCCTGGCATAGCTGTTCACAGGAGAGGAGCTCCGGGGCACATACCAAGTTTCTTGCCATCCCTCCTCTTCTTCCCACCTCTCCTTCTAGTCCACATGGATTTCAAAGGGTGGTCCCAGCAGAAGGATGTGATCAAGGAGGCACTCATGCAAAATCACATTGCCTGTATGCTTCTCTCATCTAAGGATTACTTTTTTAATTCTTCTCTACTCATTAGCCAGGCAAGAAGAATGAGCACTGGTAAATTTGGTTTCCATGTATTTGAAAGTTTAAAAACTTTTCACTCAAAAGGGATGAGGGCAGCAGATTAGAAAACGTATGCAGTTCAAGGACATATTTAAGAAAAGGATTCAGTGCCAATTCCACAAGGAATTCCACCTTCCTTCTGTTTCATTGCACTAGGGAAGGACAACCCAATTTATGCCTTTATGTTTCAGTTGCTGCTTACTGGCTGTATTTCCTCCCTTCTTGCTCCTAATGTCTTTTCCTCTAAAACTGCTATTAAAATCTGGCATTAATCTTGCTAAAGTAAATATGTGATTATACAAACATTTCTATTAATTTTTACTGCTGGGTAGCTATCATATTCCATTCATAAGTTTTTAGAAATTTCTCAGTGTACTGGCTCTTCAAACATGGTTATAGCTGGGTTTTGCAGTGATGATAGATTCTTTTCCACTTTTTTAAAACATTGACTTAAAAATCATCTCTAAAGAACAGTAACAATAGTGGAGTATTTCCACATCATATGGAATACCTTTCAGCTTTTGTTTTGCTCTTGTCCCAATTTTTTAGATTTCCTTCATTTAGTCTTCAGCATGTTGAAGGTTTGTTTTGAATTATTTTCTTGGTCCATCTGCTTAGTCTGTATGCATACCTTAGTTTTTTAATATATGGTTTAATTTATGTGGGGATCAAACACTATGGAATACTTTTCTTTCTAATGCTGAGAAATGGAAAAGACAGTTGAATTCAGTGATTCAGGCTGTGGTCAAGCATGGCTGTCCTGCCTATGAAGACTTTGGACTTCTGATGTTTCAAATTCTGAACTTTTAAAAGAAGGAAATCATGCATTCTTTGTTAAACAGTGGAAAAGAGAATGTAAGTTATTCTTTTATAAATAAATATTAATATATTTTACTTAGCAAGTTGAGAGACTAGACAATTTAGATGTAAAGTAAAAAAGCAAGTAAAATGTTGAATCCATTATGGGTTGTCTCAATTCAAGATGCTACATATTTGCGGAAAGATCTGCGGGTTTTTTATTTCCAGCTGTCATAATGCAGTGTCTTTCTCATGTAAAATTTCTGTTAGACATTGTTCAGTTGTACAACAATTTGAGAACTGTACATTGCTGCAGGACATTGCCTCTGTAGTATAGTAAATAACGTGGGCATAGATCTGCTTGTTCACGTAGGCTGCTTATGCAAAGCTGAGTACCTTCACTGATGTTCTTGACCTTGATCACATCACCTTGACTTCTGTCAGCTATTGCTTTTCATGGCTCTAGCCTCTTTCATTCCTTCTACGTTTCAGATTGCTTTTTAGTGGTTCATCTAGTACTTAGGCATGGATCCTTTCTCCGCTTTGCCCTTCCCATTCTTCCTTTATATTCATTACTGATTTCTGGCCCCAACTCAATTTCAAACTTGTGTTTATACACAGGTTTTAAATCTACCTCTCCACTTCTAATCTTTCTTCTTGTCCTGTCTCCCACATCTCATTATTTTGCTATTTATTCTGTAAACACAAAACTCATACCAAATTACTCAGTGCTTGTACTTGAAACTTCATATTGTGTCAGAGTTGGCAGTGTCATCATATTCATCAGTGTCAGGATGATCTGTTACAGCAGTTCTGGCTTTTCACTGATTTGAGGCCTGAACATGCAGGACATTTTTAAAAACAAACAAATGCAATGCAGGTGTGGATTAATGGTACAAAGCTCTAATTGTGAAGTACCTGGGATACAGATACTCATGAGCAGCAAAGCATTCTTCCCCAATGAGTGTCACTGGGGGATTTGGGCTCAGTCTGTGTATGTAAGACAGGGGGGACACAAAGGAGTATCCTGACATTTCCAGTTGACAGATACCATCTCATTCTGCCAATCTGTCACTAGTAATCTTTGCTGTTTTCTTAAAGAGGAGGAAAGTAGGAGTGAGGAAGCTAGAGAATGATCTGACATAGTTTAAAGAGTCTGCAGGCTTGTTGGAGTTGTAGTTTCTCTGGGCTGTGTTGGACTGTAGCGCTGCCTGGGGGTGTCTTCCTGCAAACACTCTATGCTGGGGTAGTGAAATACATCCTTGACAGACCACACTGTGTGGGTATGGAAGGCAAGAGTCTCCTTAAGTGTTGCTACTGCACTGCTCCTTCTGTCAAAATTTTGTTCAGCCCTGGGTCTTTTACCTAAAAAAAGAGATTGGAAAGGGAATGAAACTTTTTATAGTCCTTCTATAAAGAGTATTCTAGCATCTGCAGTGGCCATGGGACCAAAATGAAGATTGCTGTGTTTCTACCTAAACCTTTCTGTGAGATGCAGCAGATTTGTCTGTTTTTGAATGCTTTCCAAAGCATTTTCAAGTTCAAAACTGTACGTAACACAGAGGCTGGTGTGGTCTTCCAGGGGCCAGTAGTAGCCTGAGTCCCTTGGTACACAGGGGCAACAAGTCCTGCAGGAGCAGAGCATTGCTGGAGGCTTCCTGACAGCAGTGCCAGGCTCAGGCTGGCCTCACCTCTGCAGCTAATAAGGTTCTCAGTCTCTGGGTTTGGATATGGAATTGTGTTTGCAGCTCAAACAGAAGTCTGTTTTGAAAGCATCAGTCAGTGGTAAGTAACAGCACATTAGAGTTTATTTAGGATGTTTCTCTCTTTACCTTTCTTTTCTTTTGATGTTACAGGAAATATTCAGGAAGTCATTTTGCAAGAACGCTTGGAAAAAGAAGATGAAATTCTGGTTTCTTTGGCTGGTTTGAAGCAGGTATTACTATTGCTTAGCTTAACCTTCTTGTGCCCTTCAGAGCTATTAATCCTTTCTCTTGTTTTCTCCTATTTTATTCTTTTTGTATACTGCTGTTTTGTCCTCTTGTAGCTGTTTTATTAGTGCATCAAACCTTGTAGTGTACTTTATTTGTAACGATAAAACTCAGCTATGAAGAGTTCAAACGACTTGCACAGTATTTGCTCCTGTGGAAGTTTTGGAGGCCTCAAATCAAAACTGAAGAAGTGCAGCACCAAGTGCTGGACTTAAGCCATGCTATCATTTTTCTTAATGCAAAATGTACTTGCTAGACAAGAACTACACCTGTGTCCCCATTATTTCATTGTGACAACACTTGAGCGTCATTGAATTAAAGGAAAAATACTACATACATAAAATGAGAATGCTGCTGAGCATCTGTAGCTCTGATTATACTGCCCTCTGCTCCCTCAAAATACATTTTATGAGGAACAATGTGACATATGTTAAACCTATAATGAGGCAGGCAATAATCTTAACAGTTTTATTCTCTTTTGATTTCCTGGATAGTTGTTTTCCAGACTCTAATAAAACCACACTCCACTGTTATTTATATCTTTAACCAGTATAGGTATGACTATTGACTTGCTTCCTATCTTTTGAAAGCAAATAGTTTGGGGAAATGGTGTATTAAAGCAGTCTGCAGAGCTTTAGAAAATGTAGAATTCCTCCCAATTTTTAACTTACGTCTTTTCCCCTCCTATTCAACAATAGATCAAGGATATCCTGAAAGGTTCATTGCGTTTCAACCAGAGCCAGCTGGAAGCTGAAGAAAATGAGCAAATCACTATTGCTGATGATCATTACTGTTCCAATAATCAGAACAAGGGGGCAGGTGATGTTCTAAAGGGACCTGTCATGACAAAGCAACAGTTCATCTCAGGACAACAGGTAAAATAAAAACATCTCAAGCAGGCCATTGGTGGCCTTCCATATTTTGAAGACTTCCTCTAGCATGTCCAGACATTCCATGGGACACACCAGCATTCCTGGTCCATATGGAGAGTGGGTTAAAAGCATATCTCTAGCTACTGTCCTATTCCAATCAATTATTTTTATTGTAGCCTTACGCTCCGCACGCAGGTATTTAAGTCTAAGTGTTAGGCAGTGTTTGGGGGGAGTTCTTTCACACTGTTGAATCAAAGAATCACAGATTAATTTCCTACCAAAAAATGTAAAAACTGCAGGTAAATGTTCCCATACCAAATGTTCCCACATGATTATTCTCATTGTCCTTGTCCTCCAGGATCCCATTATGTAAGAGCTGATTAACTGCATTGCAGTGTATTCATGGCCAGTGCCAAAAAGGAAATAGCAAGGAGGTTGCTTTTACCTTCTACTTCATTGTATTGACTTTCTCCTTGAATCAGTAAACAGTGTTTTCACATACAAAGCATACATTCATAGGACAAGTTCATAGACAAAGGGCCCTCTTTGTCTAAGACTCAGTCCAACCCAAACGTGATCTTAAAAATAAGTACTTTTGTATCTGCTCATTTCTGTGTTGGAGTTCTGCTAAGTCTGCCACCCCACTGCTGATACTCACACTCATAAATCAGTGGCAGCACTATCACCTGAAAGTCTACCTGAGTCTGCAGTCAGTTTACTTTTGACAAGTTTACTTAGGAACCACAGGAAATACTTATTAATTTTCAAATAATGACACCAGGTCATTTTGTTTTCTTACACACGATCCCCCTGAGTTAGAACACTCTATGTTAAAAAACATATTTTAATTGCATTTCAGTATTAGAGGCAATACCAAGATTTATTTTTTTATATTCAGTAATGGCAAAGAGTAAAGCTTTGCTAGAAAGTTTTCATTGCTTGCTTAGGTGTTGTCATTACAATCACTACTTTCTGTCATAATAAAGCCATAGGTTAAACTGATACAGTATATTGGACTGTTCATATAACGGCCTCCTATTTTTGCCCTTGATCTCCTAGCATTTTATATGAAGTACCTTTTGTTTTCTCCCCAAAATGTTTTTTTGATGATTTTTCACTTCTAGAAACTAGAAGGTAGAATGCCATATACCATACTAGCAAGCTCTGTGTAGGTGTGTGGGTGGGTGGGTGTGTGTGCAGACCCTCCTGATGCTGGAGAAGCCCTTACTCAGAGGCTGATCTAAACTGTGGATCATGGAGGTGCTGGGACTCTTTGAGTGTTGAGGGTGGAGCTGATGAAACCTGGTCTGCACAGATTTCTCTCCAGTGGAAATTTTCAGTGTGTAGTCAGGGTAAATCCATCCAGCCCCAGGAACTGAGTGGCATCCATGGGTCCCACAATTTCAAGGCTGCTCATAAGTCCGCTATGAGCAATGTGAGTAGAGGTTGTACAAGCTGAGCTGCTGCAAGGCATTAATGAGGCATCTGCACTGCATGGTTTACATTTTGAGGTGCAGTACATTGATATGGATTAGCCTCCTCTCCTCTCATCTTCTGGAAATTCCAATTATGATAATGAGCAACAGCCCTTTTGACAGAAATAAAAAGATTAGTGTTAGAAATGGCAGTCCAGGAGGGCTGTTAGTATCCCTAGTTAGTTAATTAGGGATAGTTTGTCTGTCTAACTACCCCCTAGTTAGTCTGTGCTGTTTCCGAGCCCCTTGTCTTTAACCACCATGCCTAAAGTCAAACAAAAAGAGGAGAACTTTGGACCCCTTTTAATAAAACACAGGAAAATAAGACTGCGGAATAGTGGACTGTGATATTAGACTGTTAATTGATGGGGTCAGTTGTTGGCCCAAACCAGGCCATGACCCAGGCTTTTAGCTCTGCTGAAGAAAATGGGCTGCACTGGTGCCCTGGGTCATGCTGGGATTACTTACTGAGAGCTGCAGGGGGATTAAAAAACAACCACTTCTAAGCCATTTAATGCATTTCTTGCTAAATAAATTTCTACTATATTTGCATTTTCTGTTACCTTGGGTAATGCTTTTAATTTTATTTGGTGTTATTTGTACTGTAGAGATTGTTTTTTGCTGGAGTTACAGGGATATTTTCTAGGACAGCTGGACCAGTTACAGGTGTAGCTATTCTGTAATTGAGATTAAAATCTGGTCTTTTGTGCTTGGTTGTTATATAAGTATAAATTTTTTATCATATTCTCTTTTTTTTAAAGTGCTCTTCCTCTTTTTTGCCTCCAAAATCCCTTTCTGCAAAATGAGGATAAAGATATAGTCCTTCATTAGAAAGGAAAGCTGCAAAATTAAAAATGCAAAAAAATTAAGATTAAGGCTAAAAGAAATCAAGCATTTTTTGGAATGTTTGGCTTTGGTAGCAGCATGCAGTTGACAAACAGAAGGCTTCTGTTGCTAAATAATGAATGATAATTAACACATTATCTTGCCTTTATGTCTGTTCAGAGAAGGAGGCAAAATGAGCTGCTGTTCTTCTAAGCTTTCTTGAATTGTATCCTTGCAGTTAGTTTTAACTCATTCACAGTGTGAAGGCAAATGAAATAAGCCTGGTCCTAGTAGCTGATATTCATCAGGAAAAATTGTTTGGAGAAGCCATATGGCAATGGGCGTAAGGTTGTTAACTTTCAAAGCTACTGGAAGTATAATTCTGTCATTTTTCATTTATTCAGTAGTGGCAGCAGATGGGAGAAAACATGCTTCACGTCAGCATGAGTTTCCTGAAACAGAAACAGGCAAAAGAAGAAGGAAGGAGGTATTTTACCTCTGGAAATATCAGTTCCAAAATACCAGTGTATGCTAGGGACAGGCAAACATTTACAGGAAGCCCTTTTATAGCATTTTGCAGTCAATAGTTCTGCTTTGCTGCTTCTCTTTTACTTCAGTGAGCTAGAGGTCTCCTTGACCAAACCAAAAAGTATGGGTAGCATGAAAAGTAATGTTGGGAAGCTCAACAGTAACAACAAGAAATTGGGATGAGTAGTTTTCTTTCCTTTATTAAAGGGCAGGATGCTTTTTTAACTGCACTAGAACACATTACTGAAAGCAGAATTTAGGAAATTGGGGAGTGCCAGAGACAAAAATACTGATCTTGCTGGGCAAGTGTTTCACTAAGTGAGAGCAAGGTGGAGGTGTGAGGGCTGTGAGGGCTGAAATAAAGGATTCTTGATAGCTTGGAATAATAAAGTGTGTAATTTTGAAAAATGAGAGCTGAGAGCATTTGCATTCCCTGAGAGCTTTTAAATAGAAGTGTGGAAAGAGGCCAGGTGCATTATGTGGCAGTGGTTGTTTAGAGGAATGTGTCTTTCTGTTCTACAGGGTGAGGGGGTGGGAACAAAGTGCTGAAATTTTGACTATGGCATAAGAGCTCTCAAAAAAGTATCAATACAAGCTGGAGGATTAGGGGTTGAGAGCAGCCCTGACTAAGAAGGACTTGGGAATACTGATGGGTGAGAGGCTGGACACGTCCCAAATGTGCACTCAAGCCCAGGAATCCAACTGTGCCCTGGGCTGCATCCAAAGCAGCGTGGCCAGCAGATCAAGGGTGGCAATTCTGCCCCTCTGCTCCCCTCTCATGAGGCCCACCTGGAGCGCTGCATCCAGCTCTGGGCTCCCCAGCACACAAAGGACGTGGGCCTGTTGGATCAAGTCCAGAGCAATGTGGCAAAGATGATCAGAGGGCTGGAGCACCTCTCCTATGAAGACAGGCTGAGAGAGAGTTGGGGATTTTCAGCCTGGAGAAGAAAAGGCTCCAGGGAGACCTAATTGTGGCCGTTCAGTACTGAAAGGGGGCTTAAAAGAGAGATGGAGACAAATTTCTTAGCAGGACCTGTTGCAAAAGGACAGGGGGCAATGGTTTTGAACTAAAAGAGGGTTGATTTAGACTAGATATAAGGAAGAAATTTTATGATGAGGATGGTGTGAGACACTGGAACAGGTTTCCCAGAGAGGTGGCGGATGCCCCATCCCTGGAAACATTGATGGTCAGGTTGTACAGGGCTCTCAGCGACCTGGTCCAGTTGAAGATGTCCGTGTGCCTCACTGTGGGAGTTGGACTATGCGACCTTTAAAGGTCCTTCCAACCCGAGCTGTTCTGTGATTCTGTGTTGATGGAGCAGAGCCGCGGTTGTGTGCTGCCTGTGTCCTCAGCCCCCTGGAGATGGCAGCTGACTCGCTGACAGCTCATGAAGACCATTTCAAACAGACAAGATGAAAGCAAAAGGCTAATTAATAACAAATTATGTCTCAGCTCAGAAGTGTTCAAACAGTGAAGTATATCTCCTTGTAGGATAGATCTGTATGGTTTTAACTTCATGGAAACTGCTTGAAGTTTTTGACATTTGAACTGCTCTGGTTCTGTGTGGATCAGGAGGTTTAGACACCAATTTTGATAACACTCAGCAAAGGGTAGTGGTTGATCTTTCTAAAACCAATCTGATGTGTTTTGTATGAATTTTATTAAGTTTTCTGTGGAAAGTCAGAATCAAAAATAATAGATGTCAATTTCTATCAGTGGGACTACTGTCTTACATGGGGACAGGTAAAATTTTAACCAGTGCTCTGGACTCAAGATACTTCCATTTGAATTATGAAGTATTAAAATGAGTTCATTACAAAACAGAATATTATGTTATTAAACCTATAGTAATATTAATTATATAATATTATTATACCTGCATACTTGTAGATAACACACAAAAATTATAAATTATCAAACCAGGAAATTTCAAAATTTACTAGATAGGGAGATATTTGAATCCTTATTCATATGAATTTGGGCACAATTCTGTATTTGAATATATTTTCCCATTCAGCTGATATTTATCTTGATTGTGACTTTTAACAATTTGTAATGACTATGTAAATGACATCCAAAGACTTCCAGCTCTCTCATTTCATCTTACAATCATTCTTAATCACAGGTGGGTTTTGCTTCCTGAGCTACTCTACAGTACCGTTTCAAGAACATTCTGATCTATAAACAGCAATCAAAGCAAGAAAATAATTTTCAGCTGTAAGAATAAATTTTGCAAAATAAATTTTGCTGGAGGCCACGGGTACTGTAACTCCAGCTGTGGCTTGCTGATGCTTGTGGTGACCTCCATACTCCAATTTTATATACCATGCTGTAGATTCACCTTTATCTCATTCAGATTATTCCTGTTCTTCTTTTCTGTAGCTGCTTTCTTTTTTTTCCGTAATACCTATAATCTCTTTTCACCTCAGAATGAATTTACTTTTTTTTTTTTTTTTTTTTGGAAGAGTCACAGCTGAAGGGCTTGTATTGCCTCAAATGTGGACATACACGTTTCTCTCTACTTCTCCTTTTTTTCAGTCTTGCATTCGTGCAATCAAATATATTGGTTTTGGCATCACAACACTTCAGGATGCTTGTACCTACAGGCTGTTTGGCATTATTACTCTGAAAAGCAACCAAGAAAGCCAGAGGAACGTAGAGCTAGACAGGAGCTGAATGCAGCTCTTGCAGAAGGAAACAAAGTGGTGTCCATTTGGGTTGCAACCAAGCTAAAAGGCTTCCAGTTGTCAACCAGTGAGAAATCCCACTCTACTGTGCATGGCAATCTTCCTTTCTAATTATATACAGCTCTGACTGGAAAAGCTGGGATTCTGGATGTGGCTAGTATAATGGAATATAAGATTGAGACATCACAGAGTTTTCTGTTGCACTGATGCGTGGTCTTGAGCCACTACCTAAGTGCTCAGGGACACACATTTCCCAAGGTCTAACCAGTCAGAAGTGGGATTCCCAGATGCTCATTTTCTGGAAATGTTAGGAAATAGTTAACAACACTAACCCTGGAAGCTCTGGGAGCTCTAATTTTTTGAACCCAAACTGGTGCACACTAAATCAGGTCTATGTATGCTTCAGATTTCCCAAGTCAAAGGTTTTACTAGAAAATGTTATATCAAACCATTCTCCTGACAAGCTCCAAAATGCCATTGTACATGCAAAGCAGCAAAAAATTTCTCAAAACTACTTCATTAAATACTAGAGAAACCCACTGTAATTACTGAAAATCTTCACAGCTGTAATGTATGTGTTTGGTGCTTGGCTGCTGTGGTCACTACATGGATGCACTATGATGGTGAGACATGTAAGACTGTTATACCAAAAAATGTATTTTTAGAGTGTTACATTTTATGCTTTTTTAAATTATCTCAGTTGGTCAGAGCATGATGCTAATAATGCCAAGGCTGTGGGTTTGATCCCTGTATGGGCCATTCACTTAAGAGCTGGGCTCGATGATCCTCATGGGTCCCTTCCATCTTAGAATATTCTGTGATTCTGTGAAATAACAAATTATGTCATCCAATGTTAATATCCACTTTATTTTTCACTTTATTTGGTCATTGCCACTTTTGGATAGTAAC
The DNA here is from genome assembly GCF_017639235.1 of Corvus kubaryi. Taxonomy (NCBI): domain Eukaryota; kingdom Metazoa; phylum Chordata; class Aves; order Passeriformes; family Corvidae; genus Corvus; species Corvus kubaryi. Next base: position 27,874 of record NW_024582019.1, read on the forward strand.
TATTCCTTTGTCCCATTCCCATATCCCTGACATGCTTCATGAGCCTTGTCATGTGGTAACACTGGTACTCACTTTAAATCCTTTCTGTGCCGTTGTTTCACAGACTACAACTGATTCAAGCACCAGTGAGAGCAAGAGTGCTGATGACTATATTATGGTTTCCAAAGAAGAGGAAAGAAGTAAAAGTGCTGCCCCAGAGCCAGCACAGTCCCTTCAGGCACCCAAGGAGGCAGCGGTGAAGCCAGAAGCTCCGTCTCATTCTTCTTTGATATTCTCTGACCCTCTGATGGGTTCCATTTCAGCCTCCTCCAGCAACCTGAGCTCCAGCCCTGATGACGACAGTAGTAATAACAGCAAAGATTCTGACTTTGCTATTGTCAGCCCACTGGACATCTAAAGAAACAGATCGGGAGAGTTTGGGAAATCAGTCATTACAACTCAGCTCAAATTTCTATGATTCCACGGGCTGGATAGTTCTTTGGATTACAAGGACAGAAAATAGATAAAGGTAACCCATTTCAGCTGCCAAAAGCCTAAATTAAAATAAAAAGGCAAACAAACAAAAAAACAACATAAATTTGCTACTTTTAAAAAATAATATATACATTTTAATAACTGCCTTAAATAAAGACCCAGTAAAACCCAGTTCTAATACACAGTTACTCTTGATTATGCTCTTACTGTACTTAGGAGCTTTGTTACTATAGAACTGTTGCTTTCCCAAAAGATAGAATAGTATATGCTAGGTACCATAATGGAAATGTGTAGATACCTGGCATCAGACCTGAAGCAGCAAAGACAAGCTAGATTTAATATTGTCCTTTTACAATATATGCTTGACTGGGTTTTCTGAGTAGGAAAGGGTACTGTTTCTTCAGAGATTGTGATTAGAGAAGTAAGGACTGAGTATCAAAAAGATTAAAAGCATCATCCTAGTAGGAAGTTTGTTCTCCCTTGAGGAATCCTAATTTCTTCATTTTCATCTGGCAATAGCCTGAGGTGTGTTCAAGGCAGAGGTTTGTGTAGTTGTTCCTCAGTGCTTACAGGAGACTATGTGACAAACTCCTTGAGAATGGGGACCTATACAACAGAGCCTTATTTGCCTTTGTCTACTTTTTCCCCTTGAGAGTTCCCAATTCACCTCTTTCCCTCTTTGTCTACTTTTACTTCCCCTGGCATGATTTTTTTAATTTTACCCAGACTACCACAGTTAAAACAGTAGGTACAAGGGAAATAACAGTGTTTCGTAGTGTAGACCTGAGCTGGTTGAACTAAAGCTAGCTCAAGTACGATAACTTACCAGGGAAGGTTGCAAAGTGAAATGAAATGTTCATAATTAAAAGCACTTTATGTCTCATTGCTATTATCTTCTATAGACTCTGTTTACATATATTCCTGTATGATTTCCATATTTCTAATCAAGAGAAACATAATGGTGCAGCAGTGTTAACCAACAGAAAGTTTCTAATTAACTCTATAACTTGTTCTTCTGTGGAAAAGTGTATTTCTTTCCCATCAAGTACATAGTACATTTAATAACAGCTTTTTTCAAGTTTATGAGGGCAGTTTTTTGTACTCTCTGATCCCTTTGACCTCTGTTGGAATTCACAAAATGCAACTGGTGGTGAGTAGACCACTCCTCTTGCAGGACCTACACAGAGTTAGCTTGAGGAAGGAATGTTAGTATGTCACTCTGTCACAGCAGCAAAAAAAAAAGCATTATTTGCTTTTAAGATGCATATACATTGTACCATGCAACAACTTCATATTTGCATGGCAAAGCTTGTGTTTGTTCAAAGTTATGAAATTGTAGTTATTTGCTGCTTAGTCTGTAATTGTAAATGAAGTACCGTATCCCAAAGATGAGGTGACGTGTAATTTGCTGGTCTTAGATTTTACAAGGTCTGTGTCAGTGACTGAAGAGTTGTCATGTAATTACATGGTAGCTGCCATCCTTACATGTTCAAAAGCCACCATGTAGTTCTTCAGAGATTATTTGTGCCTTGTAAAATGTTAAAATACTAGAATGTTATGAGCAGGCATAATATCACACCTCTCTGCAACAGAGTAACGCGAACAGGCAGATGACTATTTTGATGAAAGATCTTAAATGCATAACATTGTGGAGAGGTGTTTATTTTGGTTTAATTTTAAGCTTCATAAAAAAATCACTTTGCAATTAGCATGCATGCCTGTCTCTGGGTTTATTTTATTACCCTGAGTTTGCCTAAATGCCAGGGGATTGGGTGGCTGTTGATTTATTTAGGTCTTTCAAGCTTTCCTAGCCTTAACCTATTCAGCAAGGCTTGTGGCACCAACAACAAAGGGGAATCTGTTCAAGAAGTACCTGTGGAAAGAGGAAAGAAATATTCTGGGGACAGAGAGAAAAGTTTTATATTCTATGATACATAAACCTTCAAAGATTCCAGTAGTTTGGGAGGAGAAAATGTTTTTACTTCTTTTTTATTTTTTTTAAGCATCAGTCTTTTGATTTCTGTTCTAGTGGGTCGTTTCAGGGATCACATTGCTATTTTCTTGAACAGTCTCATTGTCAATGAAAGAGTGTGATTTGTACAGGTTTTTTTATTTTTGTAAATTAGTTGTATCTTTAATATTGCATATTTTAAAACAGTAGTAAAAGTATATAAAGATCTGGGGAGTTTCTGAGAAGAATCAGTGAATACCGATGAGCTGAATGTGTATCATGCCATGGGATTATGATAAAAATCTTCAAAAGCAGAGAAATGATTATACAAATAAGATCAGAGTAACTCCAGTAAATGAATCTGCTTTGGTTGTACCATGTCTTTCCACATCTCAAATATGTTGTCTCTGATACTTGATCATAGTGCAGAGATAGTTAAAAGTATTTTAGTATATTCATTAAGTTAGACTAGTAAATTAGATAAAATGTCAAATCATCACCCTGTTTCGTGTTATGTTAAGAATATGCTGAAAGAGAAATTGTCATTTAAAATACAAGATTATTCTTTTTCTCTGGAAATGACCTGCTCATAATGTTCATGGATAACAATAATGAGATAGAAAATTATAAGCATTGCAAATTGCTGATGAAAACTAATGCGGCATTAAGATTGCTGATCTGAGACTGTTGTACTGTATCTCACATCTGTAATTTATTACTTTAAAGTCTCTTGCATGTCATGTCAGTTGTATGTACTGCAGAAAGGCAGTATCATATTTTGACTGGGTATTGATTTAGTCGTGGAGCTTTGTATCTTTACTCTGGAAGAACATCTAGCCCGCTTTATTAAAGAAAGATTTAACAAACTTTCTGGGCTGTGCTTGTGCTGTTTTCTCAAAAAAGGGAAAGCTTTTTGACTAGAATACTGGAAGTACCGTTTCTGAGAACTAGGATGATTAAAACTTAAAAACTATCTATGTAAGCACAAAGTTTTACTAATACTTTAATCCTATTTTATATATGTGATCCAGGGAATAAAACTGCTTGCCATTTATCTCAACTGAACAGTATAGAATATCTCCTGTTTTACCATATTTCTTGTATCTGAAAATAATGAACCAGAATTTAATGCGACATAACTTTTCTACAATATAATGATGCTCGGTATAGTATCATCATTGTGTCTCACTAACAGTGCTAGTATCTGTACAGTACATTTCTGAATCTCTATACTTTAATTCACACTCTTAACTCTTTCCCATGATTCTCCAGTATGTTCTCATTAAATGGCATAGAGGCAACTATTTAAAAGATCACATTTCAGATTTAAGGTGTACTTGTGCTTGGCAGTTACAGTGTTGTCTGTTGAAATACAATCCTAACATGAACAGATTTTCAGATTCTTGGTATCAGCCCTTAAATAATACTTTTGATTTTGTGCTTCATGTATTGGTCTTGAATGAATGATTTTAAGGGTTTACTAGACTTGAAAAGGTGCAATTTCATAAAATAAGCTTCATTTGGCTACGGAATAGTAATTACACTTCCTTGTAATCTGTGCTGTTCTTTTGAGAGTGATTATCTACGGTCTCTGCATTAGTGTTTCCCGTGTCCCCCAATCTGCTAGACTCTGGCTTTAGTAGTTAGCTAAATTTAGAGACGAAAGAGCATGAAAAAAGGTCATTAGAGACACAGCAACTTGAAGCATGCACACAGGCAACTTGCTTGCCTGCTTCTCACAACTCGTTTAACCACTGAAATGGTAAGGGAGGTTTTAGATATGTGGGAGGATCCTGCAAGAGGCAAAGTACATAACCTTAGAAACAGACAATGAGGTGGAAGGGATGCAGCTTGAGACTCTAAAACTATGGGTTCTTTAGAGCAGGAACCATCTTTTTCTCTGATTTTTTACGACACAAACACTGTCAAAATTAGAATAACAATAACAATAATATGCTCATTATTTCACCACGTTTTGCTCTTTCAAACAGTGAGCTAGATTTAATCCAGTGACAGAAACTCAGCTGATAGCAGCAGTGTTGAGCAGTGGAATCTGGTCCCAAACTGCTGAAATAAGTGCTGATGAGGAGCAGTAGTTTAATAAATAAATTAAAACCAAAGAAACCTCACACCGGAAACAGGACTATAATGTTGCCAAATAAAAATTAGCTGTATTTCTTTCCAGATATATATGAAGTATAAAGTATTTTCTAAACTGTGCTTCAGGTAGCACTTGTGTCCTTGTTTGACTATGTCAGGTAGGTTTGTGCAAACCTATCTTTGTTTTTAACTTGTAAAAGCGTAGCTGATGCCAGGATGTGGGAAGCATTAAAATACATCAGCTGCAGAGAGGACATTGTGGTTCCATTTTCTATGAATAGTAAGAATTTGATCCTTCAAATCCCGCTGATTTAACACTTTCCCTGTCTTCCATGGTGACAACATGAAAAACCCTGTAAACATTTCCAGAGACTTGATGGGAACTCCACTGCTTAAGTCATCACATGCAATTGCAGAGCTTTGAGCTGAGAAGGTTTTCACAGCTTTGCCTTTGAGTGTGAGCTTTGGGGACTGTGGCAAGATGAGGTTTGTCTGAATTTTTAACTCATACAAAGAAGCATTTGAAGGTATTACAAATTATCATGTCAGTATTTGAGACCTTTTGGAATGTAAATTCTACATAGTTTTGAGATGGAAGAATAGTTGTCAAAATATCTTGACTGCCCACCTGCTGTGTTAATTGAATTCAGCGGGTGGGAATATAGCAGCATTTCCAGAGCATCATTAAACTCCCCTTTAAAATAAGGGTATATCAAGCAAACAGATATTAAAAGGCAGATTGTCAGAGTTGTCATATAGCTTTCTGGATAATATATATGTCTCTGCTATAGTCAGGAATATGCATCATTTCTATCCACAAATGGCGGGGCTTGCAACATGCTGGAACACATGGCAGAAAATGTTAATGAATGTGAGCCTGTTCATAAAAACCTTTGTAAAGCTTCAGGGATTAAATTACACCAAAATTATTTTTAAAATATAAAATAAATACACTCCAAGCTTATTTAGACTTTCAAAGATTATCAGGTCTCAAAAAAGTTTCATTTAGTTTAGAAATGTTCAATGGAACTCCAGCCTCCAGGTGATAGCACAGGGTGACTTACAGAAGCACCTAAAGGAGTTTGGGACTGCAGTGAACTTCTTGTGCTTCAGACTTGTAACTTTCAAATTCTGGAGAAAATTAATTCCAGTATGTAAGCAATGAATTGCACATGTTTACTAAGTTGCAAAGAAGTCATGATGGGGGAATTCCTCAGCAGACCCTCTTCCCAAACTTCTTTTGTTCTCGTTTCCCACAGTCAAGCCCATCTGACAGTTCTGTGGTACCCATAAAAATTTCAGCTGTTTAATCTTCTTGAATAACTGAATTCTCAGTCACTGTGATCAAAGTTAGCTGTTCATCATCTCAGGACTCCAATACCCTACGCCCGCAGCCTGGCCACCAGCCCAACCAGTGTGCTCCTTGTTCTCGTGTAAAATCTGAAATCTTATGAAAATCTCACAATACTTCTACAGCAGGTGGTATCCATATTCAGTCCTCATGACTTCCCTGTGGTAAACTTTATTGTAAGTTTTATTGCCTAGTATTTTCTCTAGCCATACTTCCATTGTAATTCTTACAATCAAGAAAAAAAATAGAAGAAAACCTTGGCTTCGCTCAAAAATGCTTTGCTTTTTCTTTCCTCCCTCTACTGGTAAAGTCTCTTTGCTGAGAATTTTTGGTTTTGTTTCCTGTAAAACAGCCTATGTGTATTTATAGTGCTTGTGAGGTAAAGTTCTGATATGTGTTGTCTTTAAAAATGCTGAAACAAAACACTGATTTCTCCAAACTTTTTCCCATACTGAATGGGGCTTGAGTTAAGCATCAACTTTAAAAAAACTATGAATGGAAATAGTGTCTATTTTGAATTTCTGAAAAACAACATCTTTTAGTAAACGCATTGGAGGGCAAATAATGTACTCTTCCAATCTATGCCATTTTCTTTTAAAAAAAAATTTTAATTCACTATTCCCTCCGGTGAGACCATGGAGAAGGAGAACTCTGCTTGGGGCAGGATGCTCCTGGGCACAGGGGAAGGTGGCCCATGGTTGTGCTTGGAGGAAATGCGGGACACCCAAGGCCATGCCACATTGGCGTGTGTCTCCATGTCTGGAGCAAGGGAAGACTCATCCTTGTGCAGGGGCCACAGGCTGCAGTGTTGCTGGACAGATGGAGGATCAGAAGATGAAAATGGGTGTGTTTTACCTTCCATGGAGCTTTAAGCTTCAGAGGAAATAAAAATGGGAAAACAATTGCAAGCATCATTAACTCTGCTGGCATTTCAGTCACTGAAATGTGTTTTCCTCAGTGTTTCCTTTCTGTGGGATGCAAATTTTGCATTGTAGAGGGGCTTATAAAGAGAAAATAAAAATCTCCTTTTTCATATTCTGACACTTTTGCTGTATGTGAATATTATGGGTTTATAAAGAGATGTTATTATTGATGTATGTCCACATAGAGATTGCAACAATTTCTCTCCTGCTCTCTCCTTGATATCTCCTCCATGTATCAGACATTTTGAAGTAAGCAAAAGAAAAGAGAGAGAAAGAGCATCTTTAAAATTATTGTAATCTAAGTGCTGAGTTTTTATGTGATAGTATGTTTGGTAGCTTGCACTGGGTAAAAAACCAATGTCTATTAAGACATGTTGGAGAGAGAAAAAGTGTCTACCATTTTTTGTCTACATGAGCATTGTGTGTTTTTCCAGTGTTTATTAAGGTGCATCTTGCCTTACTGGAGGAAGTTATATGATGAGTATATCATCTGCAGAATTTTTTTTTTTAAGAAAGAAAATCAGTACTTGCTTTTGCATATAAAATTTATTGTTTTCTAAAATGTTTCATTCTCTGAAAATACCTTTTGTGGTGCTTCTATAAGATACGTCAAGAGTTTATTTTTCTTTCTCACCATCCTCTGTCTTTTGTCTGCGCCCTGGCATGTGCACAACCTGCAGAACCATCTCATTTCCCCACCTCTGCCTTCCCCAGGTTGGGATTTATGAGAGATCCAGTTGCAAGTCATCTGGGCAAAACTGCACCAAGAGATATGAGAGTACAATACAAATTGCAGTTTGACCCAAATTAGCAAGTCACACCTTGCCAGCAAACATTCATTGATTCTTTGACCTTGCAAAGCCACAAGCACACCAAAGGTCTCAGGCTGTTGAGTCTGGCCTCTTGTGAAAGGGAAGCATTCATAGGAAGCAATCTGCATGATAGAGCAGTGTACCATTATCTGAGAGTAACTGTATCCTTTACCTTCAGAACCAGAAAAGATGAGTCTAAGTTTCAGCAAGTTTATGAAATGCACAGCAAAGCCCTCAAGGACAGAGAAGCAGCCCAAAATTCTCACATTTCGTAAGCCTGTCAATGCACAGGTGGATGCTGACATGATCAAGATAAAGACAGGCACTGGGGGCTGGTGATAAAAATAAGAACTCCAGTTTCTCCTGCAAAATGCCGATGAGACCAAGTAGAAGCATCAGGTAGGAGCAAGGTGAGTTCAACAAAATGTGAAATTCTACCCCCTTCTTTCAGAAAGAAACTGTAAAAGTTTCAAGTATACTGTTTTGGTATTCTGTAAGAGAAAGTCACCTTCTGGTTCAAAATTATTTCAGTTGGAAACTTGACGTAATCTTATACATAGAGTACAAAAAGTGAAATACATACAAAACTTTTAAAACTAATATGTTTCAGTTTATGGTCTTTTAAAATTCCTTCATCAAGTCACTCATTTTTGGGTGGATGGGAGCTTATCTTTAATAAGAAATAAAGTCTGCATCAGGCAGGTGGGCCTGTGCTGCAGGATACTCCTTGGGAACAGAGCCAGGCAAGTTTAAAACTGAGAGATACTTAAAAGAGGAAGTCGGGCTTTGCATCTTACACTCAAAGCCAGGACTGGCATTTTGTAGTGGTGGCTGCTAGAGATAGGTTCTGACCTGAAAACCTCACTCCTCTTGGAGAGCAGGGACAGCTCATACACTGAGGCAGATGGAGCTGGCTGTCTGTCCGTCTGTTGTCTCTGTACATGCCTGGCCGTCTGTCTGTCTGGCAGACTGGGATGCTGTATCAATACCGAAACCATTAGCTGTGTGATTGGCATTCACCATATTTTGGATGAAAGAACAGTAGGTTAACCCAAGGTTTTAGCAGTGTGCTGGGCAATCTTCTCTCTAACCTTATCACACTTGCAGAGCCACCATGGGGAGAGGTAAATCCCCATTTCCAGAGCCTGCAGTGCAGACCCAGCCTGCTTGGATCAGATCACCCTGAGTGTAAATCAGCAGGCTTCAACCAATGCCCACTGCCACAGCAGCTTATTCAGATCAAGATATGTTTCTTTTTTAGCCAACGTGCTGGTCTAGACAACCATGTGCATCAATGGTTCATCACAGGGCTTGGGGTGGCATTGCAAGCCAGCAAGTCAAGGTAATGCAAATGGTCTCCAGAAACAAAGGCGCCATGGGGAGATTTTTATTTATTTTTTATAAGAGGATCTGTTAAAGTTTGAGAGTTTTAGAGAGAGTAACAGAGT
>NW_024582020.1:0-59320 GCF_017639235.1 Corvus kubaryi
GGCGGCGGCGGCGGGCGGCAGCGGCGGGGAGGAGGAGGAGGAGGAGGAGGAGGAGAAGCCGAGTCACTCACTGGCTCCCAGGGACTCCACGCGCCGCCATTTTGCTGAGGGGGAAGGAGGAGGAGGAGGGGACGGGAGCGAAGCGGGGGACAGGGCGCTCGGGCGCCGCTCGGCAGTTTCCGACCAGGCAGGGGGAGGCGAAGGTGGCCGAGTCCCTCCTCCTCCCTTTTCCCTCTCGCCCCGCCTTCCCACCGCGGTTCCGAGCGGCGGGATGGCGAGCGGGGAGGAGGAGGAAAGGGGGCGGGAGGGTAAAATGGCGGCGGCGGCGGTTGGGCGCGCGCCCGGGGAAGGGCGGGAAGCGCCTCTCCCTGCCCTCTCCTCTTCTCCCTGCCCTCTTCCCGCCTCCCGCGGCCGGGAATCTCCGCCAGGAACGCGCGCACGCCGCCGCTGTGACAGCGACGTGGGAGCGGCTTCTCCGGCGTCCCCGTTCCCTCGGTGCCTGGAGCCGCGCTCCTGCCGCGCTCGCCGGGCTGTCTCGGGGACCTCCCGCCTGAAGGGAGCGCTTAGCACGCTAAGCCGAGCTCGGTAGCGAGGAAGCTCCCGGCTTCCAGGCGGGTTTCCAGGTCTTTTGGGTGGTTTATTGGCGTTTTCCGCCGTCGGGGAGCGGGACGGAAGAGCCGCCGCCATCTCCTTCCCGCCCAGCGCGGCTGAGGGGAGCCGGGGGCACCTGTGGGCGCCGCCGACCCGGATCCCGAAAATGGGCATTTGGAGGGCTACGGTAGCGTTTTCTGCTAATAATGAATTTATTTTTACCTCATAGTTTTCTGCCCTGGTTTTTTTGCCCCCCCTTCTTGGACCGTGATTTATTCTGTACAATGAGCAATGGCATCTCTGACTGGCTGGAATTAGCCTTTTCTAAATAAAAGACACGGTCAAAATAAACGAAAAACTTTAATTGAGGATACATAATTTATGCTGTTATAACTACCGGCTACTTTACTCTATCTTGGATAGATTTTGAATGAGGGTTCAAACCCGTGGATGACAAATTTTCAGGGAAACATCTGTTTACCATTACCAACTTTTTTTTTTTTTTTTTTTTTTTTTTTGCCATCCCTCAATCCTGCTCCCTCTCCCAGGTACATGTAACTGGAATATGGATCACATGATAGAGCTTGGCTGGTTTTTCTCCCCAAAGTAGGCACTTCCCGAGTATTAAGCGCTATTTTTTATTTCTGTAGTACCACCCAGTGGTGAGTCCGTGTGTTACTCTGAACGCTTCGAGTTTACCGACCTGTACACAGGATTAAAAACCCAAATCTATTAATAGCCGCAATGCAGATGCAATATAGTTTAGTAGAAAGTAAAATAGAATCACCAAATAAAGGGGGGGGGGGGGATTTGTTTTGAGTTCCTTAGTGGCTGTCTCATACTTCTTCCACTTGAAATAAATCTGATGGCATTGTGCAGATGCAGTTCTGGTTATTTTTTTTAATTCCATGTGCATGTTTATCTAGGATGATAACACCATGGTGGTTGTGTGTAACCTCCCACTCCAGGGCCACAGAATGCTCACCTCCAAACAATCCTCAAGGCATCACTTTGTTAAAGTAAGACAGAAAATTCCCCTGCTGTTTAAAAATAAGAGACAATTTACTGTAAACAACAGGTAGGGAACAACTACAGTGCAAGTCAGGAATATACTAGAATGATGATGTTTCACCCAGAGTTCTTGTCACTGCTTGGTTTTGAAATACTTTCCAAGTTAGGTTTATCAATGAAGATAGTTATTCATAAATATTGCCTGCTGACATTTCCTTTTTACTAATTTAAACTAATACAGAAAATTAACTTGAGAGTCTACAGGAGACATAGATTCCTTGTCTGTCACTTCAATTCACATAACATGTAAATGCATTTTCATGTTAGTTTTCACTTGATGATGTGCTCCCTTCTGTGTGTCCAAGATTATTGCAGTTATTATAGAACACCTCATTCTACAATCTGCATCATCTGATTTGAATTTGCACTTTTCTGCCTGCTCTTTCTTCCTTATTCAGGCCCTGCAGTAACTTTTGTAGCAGACTCAAAATGAGCTGCCAGAACATCTTCAAAGATCGCTTTCCTGACAAATCAGCTGTCTGATCTGAGTGCAGCCCCATGTAAACACCAGAGTCAGCAGAAGGGACCTTCTGGAGCGTGGTGTCACATGCCAAGCTCAAGGAATACAGCAGAAGAGCATGGGTGACCTTGAGTCACTCCGGCTTTTGAGCAGAGCGGAACACTGAAAGCCTAATTCCTTTTACTGCGTACATTCTTCTTATTTTTAAAACTAGAGACTAAATTGAATTCTTTTAAATTAAATGTTAGCTTCCAAGCTGAAGACAATAGCTGTAAGTGGCCTGGTTACAGAGATCATCCGCCTCCTGCTCTTGCAGGCTTTGTTTTTCCTCTTAACCTTTATTCTCTCAGTGTGCCATCCCAGCAAGGTTGTTTTATCCCCAGGAGGCCTCTTCCCTTCCCCTGGCTGCAGTGCTCCTCATCTGGAAATATTTGCTCTGGTAAAGTGCCAGCACAGTTTTTCTAGAGGAGTAACTTAGATAAATGCAAGACTTAGGCAAAACTAAAATTCTTAATCCAAGTTTGGGGCTGGATTAAGAGCAAGAACATACGCACTGTCCAAAATTCATGTCCCAACACTGAGCTACTGCTGGAGTCTAGCTAAATCTGTGAGCTCGTGTCTGGAGTGCTGCTGGAAGCCACGTGCAACAGAATCCGTTTAGGTTTACCCACTTTTAAGTTTCAGCACTTGACTTTCATTGCTTTTGTAGCATTTTAAACTTTTTAACAGGGTTCATGTTTAGCTAGACTTTGGTGTCCCAGCACCCTGAGAAGACAAATGCAACTTGATTTACCCCAAATAGTAGAGGATACTCAAATTTTGGCCATATCGGGCCACAAATATCAGTGGGGTAGGAAGTGGGCTGGAACCTGCTCTCCAGCACAGGTACACTGAGGGAAAATTTTAACTCCCCTCCCCACTCCAGTTGTTAAATTGGCCCATTCTTCCTGATAATCTTTGCTGAAATCACAGGATCCATGAGACTGCAGACTTCAAGACTCAGGAAAAGCTGAGACTATTTAGAAGGATTTAAGATTTAAAGGGTGTTCACAACCAAAAAACAGGCCCCTGCCTAGGTGAGACTGGGAAGAGATTACCCAAGAGATCACCCAAAAAAAGTGCTGTATGACTTTTAACTCACAGGGAGTAAATAAAAGTGAAAATCTGAATATCTTGTTTTCTTCCATAATCTTAGCCTCCAAAATATCCCTCTTCAATCCCATCTTTCCCTGTACACACTTAGAGCACAAAAAATGTGCTCACAGGTTTGTAGGTTTGAAATCTGGGACTTTGAGGTAGTTGAGGAGCATGGTACATGGGATAATGACCTGAAAAATGATTCCCTCAAAGGAATGGTCGAGCCTTTTCCCAAGGGAACCCTGCTGACAAGGACATCCTTGGACAATGAAGCAAGGATGTCCTGAAGCTGAAAGCCTGAAAATGAATTCAATCTCAAGGAATGAAGTGCAGAGGTGCATTCCTGATGGGCAGATGGTTATTCTTTTACTGATTTTTGGCACCAAGATGCTTTTTAAAGAGCTATCGCCAACATCTCAATTCGGCTCTGTGACATCTGGAGACAAACCTAGTAAGGGGGAGAAGGAAGAAGTTTAGCCACACCTTCCAGCACTCCGGGAGTCTGGGATCAGTAATTGTCATTTACCCAGTGACAAATGGACTCTGGACAGCCTGGCCCCGTGTCATAGCACCAAGGCAAGTTCCTCACCTCGGGCAGTCTCTGCATTTTAATGCGTCATTTTCAGCATCTTGCCCTCTTTTTTTTCCCCCTTTAAGCTGAAAGTTTTATTGCCTTTCCAGTGCTAAAAACTATCAGCAGTAACTCTTAAAGCTTCCTAGAGAGATGAGCATTTCTAAAGCTTTTTTTGCATAAATATTAGCTTTATTGGAAAATAGTTCACTTAAACCAATCAGATTAACACACACCAAATTATTCTAGTTTAAAAAAACCAAACCCAACTAACCTAAAATGCTTTGGAAGATAATCTGCTTCAGTTACAGTAGCAAACACATCATGGCAGCCTGAAACAAGTACTTGGGGTGTCTTCATCAGCTGACAATCAATTCATGTAAACACAGAAAACACCCTGAAATATTTGTATTTATCAATGTACCTGGAGTACACAGAACTGTTCTGTTTTTCTTTTTTTTTTTTTTTGTAAAATCTGTATAGAAATATGCACAAAACATTGGTTTACATATAATTACAAGTTATGGAGATGTTTATATGATGGTTCATGCTTTTTATCCATATATTTTGATTTACAGAGTGTGCATTAGAACTAAAACTTTCTTAGATGTACATTGGTTTTTTTTTCTCACATTCAGGATAACTGCACTAGAAATATGCACAAACACAAGTCAAATCTTTAATGGTATCCAGAACTCCACAGAAGCTGTATTTTTATAACAGCTGCAGAGGTCAGGGAAAGGCACCAATTATCTTAAGAGAACAAGACAAGACCACAGTTAAATTTTTAGATCTAAAAGGGAAGCAAAACCTAAGATTAGAATGTTGTTACTAGATAACTCATAATGTATCCAAAAAAAATGAAACAACTCTTCTCTGAAATCAACATAAAAATACATTTTGGGTTTGTTGTTTGAGAGTTTAGGTCACATTTAAATCTTCAGTGAACAGCCAGACCATGAGCCTCAGACTAACTTGAACCTTTGAGGAAGGAAGGAAGGTGCATAAATGCATAGGTGTATATTTTTGTTCAGAACTGTTCTGAATGCAGAGTTAATGCCACTGCACATGAGAACCAATTCAGTGTTCAGCTCTGTGACTCACGGGATGGGATCGGCCATCCCACTAGTGGTGGGATTTATTTCCATTTTAATAACCTTTTCTTACTGCTCTGCACTGCACAGCTTTTGGTAATCTGCAGCTCTAATGCTGTGACTCAGCCTGGTCACAAGCCATTTCATGTCCTTTCCAGACGTGTCCTTTAACAGGACTTCAACTGTTGCACTTTAAACTGCCCAAGAAAGACAATATGTCTTGGCAGGGTGGAGCAGAAAGCTCCACGTTGATGGGAAGACATGAAAAAGCTGGAACTTGGAGCTTTAAGGAGAGTAAGAAACGAGTGTTGTTACTCTGGCAGTAATTAAGAGTTTTGGAAGGCTGTACGCAGTTGCAGCCATTAGGGTTTGAGGAACCTCTCCAAGCAGTGCCAGCTCACAGTGACACTGCCCAAGGCCCTTCCTGTGGGAGCAGCTGAGCGTTGCCAGGGCTGACCACGCAAAACGAACAGAGAGATGCTCACAGACACAAAGGGGCCGACACTTCAGCCTGGGAACATTCTGGGCACAGCTACATCCTACAGGAACACCGCTAACTCATGCACTTCTACTTCAAAAGGAACACACAGCACAAGGTTAATAACTACAGTACCCAAACGGACACACAACACCCCCGCGCCTGCCTGGCCTCCTGTTACAGCTCTCTGAGAATGGCTACACTTCCTCCAAGTAACAACCTGGAGACTGGACACCAAATCCATGGAGAAACTTTGGGAGAGCTCGACACCAACTTAGAGAACAGAGACAAGACATGACAGAGATAGGGAAGCCAAGACTGTACACAACCGTAGTGTTCATACTGCTTCATAAATCTGTGAAAATCATTTAACTACAAAACTTTAGGTAGAAAAATAACCGTAGATCTTGTCTACACATGTTATTAACATGGACTATAATTAACTGCTTCGTCAAGATACAGTGCAATACCTCTTTGAAATAAATTGCAAAGAGTCCAGAGAGAGAAAGAGCAAGAGTACCTTATTCCTGGCATTTTATAGTAACGTGGTATGGAATAGTTATCCATGGAGGTAAGTCAGAACAGCTACTGTACTTCCAAATGGAACCCAACTTAGTTCATGGTAACTTCAAGCACAGCCAAAGTCCTTGAGATGAGGCAAGCCAGAAGCAAGTTATCTAGACCTCAAGGAACTTTTCCTACGCCTTCAAATACAAATCTTAAATATGATCACAGCATTTTCATCCAATAAAAGAATAAGCCAAAGAAAGAAAAATAAATGTAAACCAAGTTTATTTTGCTCTTAAGTAGTGTTCTTTAAGCACTACAGCATGGTAAACAATGTAAATTAGTATAAGTCATCTCAAAAGCCAGTTTTTTTTTTTTTTTTTATTTTATGAGTTGTTAAAAAGATGCAGCCTAT
Organism: Corvus kubaryi; assembly: GCF_017639235.1. Classification (NCBI taxonomy): domain Eukaryota; kingdom Metazoa; phylum Chordata; class Aves; order Passeriformes; family Corvidae; genus Corvus; species Corvus kubaryi. The sequence goes on from NW_024582020.1 coordinate 6,325, forward strand.
TCTAACAGGATAAATATTTTAACCATTTCACTTCGAGTTAATGAAGGCTCACAAATGAGCAACACTCCTCATTGAGGAAAACAAAAAGCTGTTGTCGACAAAGCGACAGCACACACACAAAAACAAAAGAACTGTGTAAAAATAACTAACTGTACTGTGTTCCCATACTCTTTAGAAGTTGCTTTACAATGGGATGATATGCACATGATCTTGCTGCAAACTTGCCATACAACTTGCAAATACACGTAGCCTATAGCCTTACCACTCAGTCCAGAAAGCTGCTAACTGATCAGAACAAACGCAGCACTAGAATCCTCTGCTTAACAATTAATTCAATCTGCTTTACTCTTTACCTTTTCTCCTAGACTGCAGGACAGACTAGAAAGAAAATTACTCCGAATTAAAAATTGATACTCTTACAGGAAATTGTATTATTTTGCCATATAGTCTTTTACAAGTTACGTTTTGCCTATTTTCCCCTTAGCCACAAAATGGGCATGAAGTAATTACTTTGAAAATGCCTTAATTTTCAACTTCATGCAAATCTAAATAAAGATGACCAAACAAAAGCTTAAACAATGGAAGGATATTTCACAGAAAATTTCTTATACAAAAAACACATAAGAAAAAGGGCCACTAGGTGACATTTTAATTTACAAATTGGCATCATTTTGGTCAACAAATATCCAAGTGCTGTTTTCTTCTATCACAACAAAGTAGCTGTACAGAAAGAAAACTGCAAAACTTGTTTTATTTTTGTTTTTAATCGCACATCTCCTCAGGAATTTCATGTGGATTAAGGATGCCAGGTACAGACATCTGAAGTTTATGCTTCTCCTCTTGAGCCTGCCGAAGGGCTGTTTCTCTCTCCTCCAAGAACAAGTCTGATGTGTCTTCACCTGCAAATTCCTGGGATAATTCACATAAAAACATTAGTTTATTGTCAAATGCTTTAGGCAGAGTCATAGCTTCCAAAATTACACAGTAAACATCTTCCCTTCCTGTTCCCTGACAGGCTACTTGCATGGTTTTCTGTTCCTACGGTCACAATTAAAATAAAGCAATACTGAAAGATGTTCACCGTGTGTTACAGAACAGGATGCCACAGTAACCCAGCATCTGGAGTGTATCACCATTAAAGCAGAATCATTACATTTCTAAAATACCTGACAATTGCAGTCTCAGAACTAATTAACAAACTATTCCCTACAAATCTTGGACTTCCAGCATCCTTAGGAAAATAAAGGCATAGCATTGGTGGAGCGAATTTCAAAACTGGTCCCAATTCCAAGCAGAATGAAAAAAAACTGGTTAAAAACCAACTTATTTCCCATTAGATTTCATTTTGCAGTTGTCCTAAGACATAAGGATTGTGTGCACAATGTAAAACACAAGCAATGATGTTCAGGTCCAATTTATGAAATTAAATCCCAGTGAAGCAGGTTCCATGAACACCACTCAAGTCACACAAGCCACTGGACAGAGTTCTCACTGCATTTTAAAAAGATGCAAAATAACTTGTATTTCTCAAACAAACACTGACTCCACACTGTCAAAAAGCTTTCCAACAATACCTTGCTGAAAACTGTTTTTAATTTCTTGAGAAAAGCACACCCAACATACCTTGATTTGGACCAGGAAATCCCTTAGGTGTTCCTTGAAGGCAGGAATATCCTGGTTTAAACTGAAGAGTCCTGTTACGAACAGCTTAACCTGGGCACTAACAGCAAACACATCAGTTAGAATTCTGAGAGGTAAGAACCCACTGAGAAGCATTACTAAATCATGCCAGACTTACTCTTGCAGGTGAGGAAATGCAGATTTGAGGAGATTAGCCACGTACTCCTGAATAAACATTTGGTTGTTCACTGGATTTCCAGGATTTAAAGGAGTACTTATTTTTCCCTCTTCTACCAAGTTGAACATGTACGCAAGGATTGACGCATGCATTGTCAAACCTGCAAAGATCAAAGTCAGACACACGCAGTTGTTATTCAGAACAGGACGTGTTACATTATTTTGATGTTCAAAGGGATGGTTTCCATCACCTGCCTCACACGCAGGCACATTCTCACCTGCAGTGTGCGAGGTGTCTGTGACCACGGAGAAGATGTGCTGGAGGATATCGCAGAAATACGTCTGATAGAAACTCTGGGCAGCGGTCTCCTCCTGTGCAACGTTCTGTAGCAGGGTATAAAGGATCTGAAGTCCTGCAAAAACAGGCACGAAGAAAGTGACCAAGAGAACAATATTCAAAGAGCTGGGAGATTTTGACCTTTTCCAAAACAACGTGAATATCCCAAGAAATCCTGACGGGCGGCAGGATGCCCAGCATGGCACGTGATGGCTTTGTGAGGCAGTGCCCCAGGCTGGCACTAGAGAGCACTGCCTCCCAGACACAGCACGCCCCTTTGGCTTCATTATCATACTATTAGCATAGCATTAGCCTAAAGAGCCAATCACACCACTTGATGAGCAAAACCCTCTATCCAGATAAGTGTTGGCTAATTAAACAAGGAAAGGTGTTTTAATGTTTAGATTTAAATGGAAACTTTAGTTACTTGACTTGGTGTAATACAACTGAACAACATCTTTTCTCCCCATCCCAAATGGCTAAAACAATCAGTGGCTTCTCAGTTTTTTCGTGACACCATTTTGAGCTGGTGCACCCATTCCGCCATTTCAGAAGAGTGCCAATGCTCGCATGGCAAAGAAAGCAAGTAGAAGCTGTAATAGTGCTCTCTTCCAGCTACCGGAATGAAACAACAACCAAACATCTCAGCCCATCCATGGATACCTGGCTGACACCTTGAAGCTGAGACAGAGGAATTCTATCCTTGTGCAAATGCAGTACAGAATCATGTCAACAATATGCTAAGTTTGATTAAAGAAAAGGAAGAAAAAGAACACCATTCTACCAGAAAATCTCTGATCTGTATTAAACACTTCCATTTACCTGTGTCTGCAACATTTCTCATCGTGTGTTTGAAAGCCCAAATAATAGAATCCAGGACAAGTTTGAACTGTGCAGGTGGAATGGCCAGGAAGGCTGGGAAGCAGTGAGAATTTACAGCTTGGAGTAGCAAGAAGAAGTTTGTTCTATGTTCAGGATATTCTTCAAAGTCCTTGAAGGGAAAGAGGGGAAAAAAGCCAAGTCTCCTTAAGTTCCATCTTAACATCTTCCACTAAACAGAGCAAGTCAGTAAATACTGCACACTTAGCGAGGAAATACTCAACATGACTTATCACTAGTAGTGTTCTTACACTTTAAATATTTATCAATTTTAGCAGTTACATGTCCTACACTGACATGTGACTTCTGCTTCCAGAAGTGCAACACTCTGAGGCCCCAGCAGAATTACTAATGGCTGAAACCAGGAACTAACCAGAGAAGTTTAAGGCAGTTTAAGACATCCACCTAGACAGCTCAATTATAAAACAAGTACGCTCATTTGAGTCGAAATTTCATCAAGTGCCACAAATGTGCTCTGACTGGCAAAAAACCAGATGAATCACAAGATCCCATGTGTTGTAGTGATGTTCAGAGGGAGATGTCTTATCCCAGGTTTTAAATATAAATACCTTGTTGATCATGTTTAATGTGCACTCAAAAACAGCATCGAAGATCTGAGGTATTTCAGCAGTGATGTGTCCCCCCCAGCTTGTTGACAATGATAGCCATGGTACTGAGCACCTCGGGCTCCCGAGCGGCCGGCACGTTCCGCTGGTAGTCAATGAGAACTGCATCCAACAACGGAGGAACAAAGTTTTCAGCTACCTGGTTGGAAGAGTAAGCCAGGTTATAGCAGTGCAGCTACTGAGCCAAGTCTCCAGCACAGTTTGTAGCCAAGTTCCTCCTTTAGTTACAGGTGACACTTTTCCTAAGGAAGCTGAAATAGGTTCCCATCCTCTCTCTCCATCTTAAATCTCCTTGGCTCCCTTTAAGATTACTCTCAGCTAAAATTAACTGAAGTATCTCAAACACTGCTCAGGCTTACATCTTATAATTCCACTTCCTCCATTATATTTTACACACCACCTGAAGCGAATTCCTGTGACCAACAACTGAACGCAAACCAGAGTTCTTCCCAATTCTGCCTTAGAAGTTATTTGTATAAAATACATCCACTTACCATCTGCGGATCATTGGACCTGCTCACCCAACCAGAAATTAATTTTAAGGTTTCCCTTTTTACAGTCCTCATACTTCTAATCAAGGGCTGCTTTGTTACCATTTCACCTGGAAAATTTTAAAGCTTCAGTTAATTGTGTGAGGTCTCAAAAAAACCAAACAACTCCCCCCCCCCCCCCCCAAATTAACTCGATATTAACAAAACAGAGAATGCTTGATTTTTATATCTGAATTGCAAAGACTATTAAAGACCTCCTTTGCCTTTAATCTTTGCCAGTTGTAAAAACGTTCTCCGTAATCACAGCAGTTGCTGCTCGAGGAGTTCACCAGGCCCACAGCCCCAGCAACCGCTTCCTCAACTTCACTGTGTCTGGCAACGATAAATTCTGGCCATTAGATCAGCTGAATGAAAAGTTACTGATTTCTCAGCCAGTTTTAGTCTGAATTCTGAGAAGCTACTTCAAGGTAAACCAGCTGCACAGGTACCAAGCTGCATTTAACATTCCAGTTTCCAGGTACATCTTGTGCACTGGCCAGAAAACTGGGCACAGCACAGAATTCAGCAACTGACTCATTTCATCTCGAAACGAACTACTGCAGAAGCACATTCCACTGAGATGCCACAGGCCCTAAGTTAGCTGGTAAAAATAGGGGAGGTAATTGAGAATTCCTTCTGTGACTGCAAGCCTGGTTTACCATGACTTTCAGGGATCTTCACTCATTACATTTCTGCAATACAGCCTTGTAGCAGCACAGTCTCATCTCAAAACCCTGCTGACATCTTCTGAAGGAATGAATGAGATCCTATTTACAGACAGTCCTTTAACACTCAAAACCAGGGTTAGCTACAAGACCACAGGCTACAACTGCATCTCAGCAAGATGCCTATTAATTCTAAGTAAGCATCTCTGGGGTTCTGCATTCTCCTAAACTTGCTCATTCATAGATATTTCCTCCTCCCTCTAAAGCTGGGAGTTTTTTATTTGAATACAACATCTGTGAACAAAAAAAGATTTAAGTGAGCACCTTCAGTCCTTCTCCACTTTCCCAAACAGTAAAATTAATCTAACTGGGATGTACTCTGAAACCTAATGGCAGACATTGCCAACCCCCATTTTCAGGAAGAACATGGAATTTCTTACCATTAGCCTGAATAGCTGCAGAAATATTTTCACTTAGGCACTTGTACACATTCAGCATATCTAAATAAATTCTTCCAAGCTGAATCACAAAGGGGTGGCCAACTGCTTTACACGCTCTTACATTGGTTTTCAGAATGCTACCAAGCTGCTTAACTGTTTCAGGATCCTTTAGAATATCAACATTCTGTGAAAAAAATTAGAGTTCATTGTGGTTAGTGAATACAACCACCCTTTGGCTTACACTATAAAAGGCTACGTTTAAACTATTTATTTTATACACTGCCTTAAAGAACAGATCGCTCAAATTTATGGACTTTTTATAGAGATCCTGTGGTTTATTTCATGGCATTTACCACTACCTCCAACAGAGGCAGGATAAAACTTCATTTCACTCTACTTTTCTGCTGAAGTGTTTTTGCTGCAGTGGTACAAGCATTACTCTCGTTAGAGAAAGACAAAAAACTAAGGAGATGAAGAAGTTAAAAACAGATAGAAGGGGTCCAAAGGAAATGCAGCATGTTCTTGAGAGAAGTCAGGGTAGGAAAAGTAACTCAAGCTTGCTTAAGTTTCAAGTCCTTTAATTAGATTAACTGCAAATGGATTGTCTCTTGTGAAGTGCAAGACTTGTAGAGAAAGATAAAAGTATTTTCAAAAGACTGAAAGAAATAGAAGATAAAAGTAGGAAAAGATGTACTTTAAGAGAATGGTGGGAGAAGAAAGGAAGAACAGTGAACAGTATTTTTAGCATTTTAACTTTTCTGTTACCCAAAAGCCAAGTGAAAGGGAGGCATTAGAAAAATCTACTGAAATAAATACTGTACAGTAACAGACTGTACTTTAAAGCAGATTTAAACAAATATTTATTTTGTCATTTAAGTCTCCTCTCTCAAAACAACATTTTTACTGTCATGTCACTCTCTGTCTTAGCCATTATGTAATGAAGTCCAGCCCAGCTCCGTGCACTTACTGTGAAAAATCCAACCAGGGGAGGGCAGACATTTAGCAGGGTTTTAGACCTGAGCACCAAACACATCAAAATGTATGAGCTCACCTTTGTTGCCTGCTGAATGATGCTGTCCCACACCTGGTTAGGCAACAACATGTACTTTTCTATCAGATGCTCCTGCACAGTCTGGTCTGTCTGTGCCCCAATCATGTATCCAACTGCTTCATAAAATGTGTGCACCTGATGGGAACAGCAACACCATGAACACAGAGATTAAAAAGGACCAAGGAAAAATTCTGTTTTACCAGAGCTATGCACTGGCTCCCATCAATCCTGGAAATATCTTTTTCCACATGCCAGATCCACTCTACCTGAACTTTCAGTACATTAGTGCAGGTGCAGACTACTCTCATGTCATGAGCCATGCCCTTCCCAGACAGATTTCCCCCTCCTTGTATAGAAAGGACTGGATTTTGGATCTTCCCTTTTTGAACTGTTCCTCACCCCCTCCTTCACAAATACAAGAGCTGCAGGTTAGAGTAGGATATTGCTCTTTCCCAAAGCAGAATCACCAAGTTACACTCAGTGTCTTCTTTCTTGAAGGCATTCCAGAAATCAAAATTTCAACTAAATGTACTTTAATTCTCCTTCCAAACACTCCAACTGTGATCTCAGCAATGCAACTTGATCATGGTATTTATACCCTGACACTGTCCCTAACAAAAACTGAAGAATACAATTCAACCCCTGCAAAACATTTCCCCAGGAAGGAACTCTGCATTAATCTTCAGGGATTATCCACAACCCCAAATCGAACCTACCTGTTGTGGCTGAAGGTCACAGATGATTGTGTTAATATTGTTCAGGATTTCATCAATAAATGGCATGACCTCTCCCACCTGAACTTGGACAAAGTGTCGGCGGCATTTTTGTGCTATTTTTATGAAGGTATCACAAGCCATGTCCTGGACGCCATCGTGGGTTTCTAAATGAAATCAAGGCAGTTACTGCGTTGTATTTTTTCCCCCTCCACGTATAGGCATCTTTTTTTTAATAATTAAAACAGCAAATTAAAAAAAGCAGATAATTACCATGCATAAATTCAAACAGCTTGTTGACTACTGTCTTCAAAAATTTCCAGTGAGCTCTCAAAAACCGTGGGTATTGACCTACTATATACATTATATTTGATGCGATAATGGCTTTGTTGTCCTTTCCTCGCTTTTGTTCACAGAGTCCCAGGAGATCCTACAACACAACAGATTCTTAGTTTCCTCTTCAAGTTTGTCCAGTTCCATTAAAAGCATTGCAAGCATAACATCCTATAAGCAGCTGTATTAAAGATGGTTGCCACAGTCAAACTCAAAATCCAAATAAAGAAATAAAAACCCACACAAGTGGGTTAAGATTGGGGCAATGCAATCATTTAAGCTTCATCCAAACCCTGACCACTGTTTTAAACTAAGGAATCTCCATTTAAAATTATAACTAAGGATTCCTGCAGGGGGAGTTCAACAAGCCTTATAGTACCCAATACTGCCTGAGTAGCTGATAGATAAAAACTCAGACTCCACATCATATAGAAGAAATTAAACTACATCTGCTGTATGACTTACAACTACATATTCTGTAAGAATCTTTGTATAACTTGTTGAAGCCCATTACTCTTGTAAAGATATTATCCACCTATTAATCAAACTGAGTTTAATCAATGAATATAGAGATACAGCAAAAGAGCAAGGTGCTGGGCTAGTTACAATCAAAGGTTACTTTGCCACTCTGCTGTATTTCATAAGCAATCCCTTTCCATCTCTTCTGCATCCCCAAAGAACACATTTCATCATAAACTAAATTTTATTTGATGAAAAGGTTACTTGGATCAATGCTTTGTTCATAGCTAACTTATTCGTCACCCCTAAATGCAGGATGTAAGATTTCCCATTAATTCATTCTTATCCTCCTGCACCCACCAAGGCATCTTTCTAAGATCACAGAGCAGTATTTCTGCAAACTTGGTTTCTTCAGCATAAACTGAAGTGTGACCAAGCTGTTAGTTCTGCCCCACCATACCTTAATTACTGTAACCAGGAATCTCTTTTCATCTTCTTCGTGCATGGCACCGCTGATGGAGCCGATAGCCCAGCACAGGGTGTTCAGATTTTTCCACGACCACTCAGTGCCATTCACTTGATTGTGAAGCTTTTCAGTCATAATTCGTTCCGTGTCTGCATAATCCAGATGCGTGAGATAAACTGAAAGATATCAACATGGAACATTTTAAAGCAGCAGCCTGGATCTCAACTCCATAAGCAGTTACATAAAAACCCACTGAAGCTGTCAGGTAAAAGTGTAATGTTTCCTGCCTGAAGTCATGACAGCATGAAGTAATAACTGAGGCAGAAATTTGTTACAATTATTTTAAAGATGGACCACAAATTTTATTGAGAATTTATGTTCTAAGGGATCTCAGCAAAACATCACATGCAGGTGATGTGGAAAGTCTAAATCAATGCATGTCCCACGTAATGCCAAGGCAAATGATTATCAAAAGGCATCTGTACTGATGGTCTGTAGGGAATATGGGATTGGCTGCCTTTGGGGACATTATACAGTGTGTAAGCCCATGCATTTTCTTCAGCTCTGTAGTTTAGTGTCACCACATTTGCTGCTTGCAATAACCCACGATTAAAGTGGAGCTGGTGCTCCTGAACAGGTCTAGGTGGAAGATTCAGGTATCACAACTCAGTCACTTGCATCAGCCCTTAATAGGATTAGCGTCTCCAATATAAAACTCTAAATCCCAGCAAGTCAAGAGCAATTTAAGGCCAGGTTCAGAAATAGATTTTTACTGTACCACAGAATACAGCTTCCACCACATTCTCCCCCTTTTTTGCCAAGTGAATCTTATAGGTAATACATAAAACATAAGCAAGAAAAACCTGACCTGCATTTTCATATAAATAATCCTGTATCTGGCAACACAACCTAGGCTCAGGACACGCAGTAATTGTTTCATAAAACAAAAATGTTTTGCAAATGCATTAGAACAATTAATTTAACACTGGCTATACCTACATCACAAGTAGAAAGGTGAGAATAAAAATACCCACATACACTTTGCATCTCACAAGCTTTCCAATACACACATTCCTAGTGCATAAACCTGTTGCTAAACACTCAGTGTTCCCATCTGCATTTGATAAAATAAATTGATTATTGAAGGTCTAATGTCCTAAAAAAATCTGACAACTCTACTTCCTTTGCTCCCTCAAGTTACAATTAGGACTCTCACTATTTTTTCCTGCCTCAAAAAACTCGTTATCACTGCAATACCTAAGGACAAAAATTAAGTAGTGTATTACACCAGGTTATAACACACTACATGCCTCAAACAGGAAACTTCAGAGCAGCCACTGCCTTCTCCCTTTCCAGTCTGTGTAGTACACCTTGCTGATAACCCTTTTACCCACACAACAATTCAGATCCTAAGACAACACACTGATGCAGCTGCACAGACCCACAGCACACAAGCTGCAGCCAGTTCACTTACCCAACGTTTCTCTCATATTTTTATACAAGTTTATGGAATCCGTATCCTTCATGAATTCCCGAACTACCTCCCCTTGATCATTTTCCACAACCAGGACTTCTTCAGGCTTGGCCATGCGGCTGACCATGAGCAATCGAACCTGGGGGAAGTTAAAACTCCATCAAACTGCAACACCAACACTCTCCCAGCTCCACAAGTGTCTCCAGAGCACTCTGCTCAGGCAGCCTCAACCACAGGAAGGTTATATCCAGCTATACAGAAATGCCAACTAACAAGCCATTAAGGAGAGAGCCTGCTGACTTCTCTCCCTCCAATGATCAAGCTGAGTACTTTAAAAAAAACCCAACCTATGCAGTGTTTATACTTTCCAGAGCTTCAAAATGCTTATGTCATATTCGGGGTCTTTTAAAGACCTCTGTTCCCAAACACAGAGGTTTTCCTCCAACTCTAATGCTCCAGCCTTTCTGTTTACAGAAACTGTTCAATACAGATTTATTTTTAAATTAAGTACCTTAAAAAAGCTGAAACAGCACATTAATACTCTTATTATATACTAGTATCATCTTAAAGTATTTTCACATTGATTATGTAACTAGAGTTGAATCAACCATCAACTAAGGTAAGTTCTTATGTCACTCCTTACATGAAGCAAAATCTCTAATTCACAAACAGCATCTGAATCTTTACAGTGCCTTCACTTGAACATGGCTTACCTTGGACAAAACAGGCAAATAAAGCTGTCTCCTGGGAGGAACATCGAAGTGTTGACTCCCCGAAAGCAGTGGAGAAGCAGACGTTGAGAATGGACTTTCCCTGTAGAGCTCAGCAGCTAAATGGTTCCAATACTCCAGACAAATCTTGAAAATTTCAGTTTCTTCAACTTCTGACACCAACAGCATGTAATGAAGAGCCTGGAAAACAGTGGTTTAAACATCCAATTACTGAGTGTATCTGCAGGTCAAACCACATTGCTTCAAGTTCAGTTATCCAAGTCCTGACAAAATGCCAAATTAATCTCAGAGTTTGGAAAAAGAGGCATTAACATTGCAATGACATTACTTACAAGTCAGAGTTGTGACTGGCAGAGCAACTAAAAACCAAGGACTCCTGTCAATTATTGTTATTTTCAAAGTCCGTATGAATTCTTAAAACTGAAATAGCCTAAAGACATCTTCAAAAATGCCATCACCAAACCAGCCTGTTTGTAAATTATCAAACCCACAGCCTCTGGAGCTTCTGCAAGGCATTTTCAGAACCTCAAAAAACCCTCATCAGCTGGTGTCAGTGATTGCTGTTCTCAAGACTATTGCTGCTGCTTTGTTCTGGATCCTTTGACCCTGGAATACTGCTCCTTTGCTTTCCACAGAAGTCATCTACCAGAACATTTTCAACTTCTTTCCTGACAGAACAGCCAGAGCAGGCTGAGCAGGGAAAGCCACTGATGCAATTCTGACAAGCTCAGATACCAACCAGAGAAATTAAAACTACACAGACAAACCTCTTTTGCCTAAGCTTATTATGCAGTCCCTGGTGAAAGATATCAAAGCAATTGCCCATTAGTGAACAAACAGAATGAAATTATAAAATCTGAGGATATTTTCATAGCTTGGGCACTACAACAACTTAGAGCATTTTAGAAGGTAAAGACCTGATTCAGCATCTCCACCTACAGTGTCAAAAGAGGGACTCAGAACAGCCATACATTAATCTTTACACATCAATTTCTCTTGGTAATTTCACTTAAAATAACTTATGTAGATTCCTCTGCTAGTCTACAGAGATCCAATGAATCCATGGAACAATTTCAGGAGATCTGCTACATCCAAAGTACAGGAATTAACAGGTTAGAATGACACAGAGCTTTTTAAAGAAAAGCTGTGCCTAGGTTCTATTACACCAGAGCTTACAGAAGTTGAATTTGCAACCATTTTAGACAGGCATAAGAACTTCGTTGAACATTTCACCAATCTATCCATGACAAAGTCTTCAGAATCCAGTTTTGTAAATGCCTGTTTTACACAGGTCCTCCTAATACAGCCTCAGCGTAATAGAAACTTGAGCCTTGAGCTGTGCATCCCTGATTCCCAGTCATTTTGAAAGCTTACTACTTGCAAATTCAGGAATGATCTGGAACTGTTAACAGCTGCTCTATTGAAAATAAAGTGATACTCCTCTGAGTCCACCTTCTAAATGAGCTACAATTTAATATTTGCAGGCAATTTTATTTAAATGCCTTTTTTTTTGTAGAGGACTACCTCCAGAAGAAATATATTGAGAACACTGGCTGGAATACAGACTGGAATTCAGATGGACATGCTGGATTACAGCTAATCAACCTGCAAGATGCACTTCCCCCTCCCAATGGAATCTGGTCTCTAGGTTTAAAAATTGGGGTGGTGTTTTTTTCCCTGTCTCAGGGCAGTTCCTCAGCCTACAACCTCCAAACCTGCACAGGGCTTGATTCCGCACACAGAAAATGGTGCTTCAAGGGATATGGAGCCGCTTTCCTTCCTCTGGAGTGCAGCAGTAGCAAAAAAGTCACCATAGAATAGTTCAGTCCCAGCAAAATTCTTATTCACAATTAGAACAACACAACTGAAAATCCTAATTTGTGATCTACCCCCACTACAGCATGAAGCTGTACCCTCAGTGTTTCAGCCTTTCCAACCCTTCATTCTTATCTGAATCTCCAGTAATTGCCACAGTCCCAGTGGTTTTACTGTCCCAGTCACTTGGTAGGGCTCTGCCACTGGCACACACAGTCTTTATTACACAGAAACAGACTTGTCCTTGAGGATTATTTAAAGCTTTTCAGGTGGGAAATGGCAAACTAGGCAAGAAGCCACATCAAGAAGGAGGAACTGGCCTACAGCATGTGCTCAAACCCTGCTCTGGATGCTCAGTGAAAACAGAGACTGATGAAAGTCACAGCAACACACCTCCTTCATGTGAGAGTTAAACAGAAACACGTAAACCCATGGAAGAAGAATATATCCGTTTACTTTGAAGCACTATTTGACACTTCCATGGAGGAACAAGTAAGAAGAGGGTGAGACAGAGTTAAGTTTTCAGACATTATACTGGTGAAGGATCACCGAAAGCAGAATGCCACTGAAGCACACCAGGAAACAAACACTTTGAAGGGGTTTTTCTATTTATGATTAGTTTTTTTCCTCTTACCCACTTCAAGTATAATGATCTAGAAATTACATTAGTATCACATCCTTTGAGCATGAGAACACACCTGCTACATTTTTAAACCAGATAAACCAAGCTACTTACCTCCATTAGTGTTTCCCTCAAATTTAACCTTTTTTCTATAAGCAGACCATGCTCCTTGAGGAACGTGCAGAGGAATAAACTGAGATTCTGAATGAAGTTCTGTTCATCATCTTTTCCATTCGAATACGCAAGTCGGATATTGGTATTTAAAGGAAGCATCTAACAAAAAGAACACAGACATCATCAAGAGCTTCCCTTTTTATACACAACAACTACTGTGTATTAACAAATATGTTGCTCGTTTTTTATGAAGAATCCCCAAGATAGACCAACATTGCCAAGACAAGGAAAGACTGTTAAAAAAACCCCTTCACCCATCCTCTTATGATATAAACACACTGAGGAAAGGACTCATGTACCTGAGTCTGAACTGCTCAGAGGGGAATCATCAAATTATATAAATTTGATGTATGGCTTTTTATGAAAATTTTTTCTACCTGTTCCAAAGATTAAAGAATAACTTGCAGAAGTTAGGTCAGTTTAGGTCTTGAGACACATAGTTCATGGTTCCCCATCAGACAGCCCAAGTGCTCAAAATATCTCCTAAATTAATCAAATCAATACAGCAGAAATACAGCTGCAATCAAGTTCAGAAAAGCACACTTGGCATCTTCTGATCAAGCCACAAATACCACCGAAGAACAACACTTCTCCTATCAAGAGCTCTATAATGAACATGAACCTGTCAACTCAACTAGGTTCTACAGAAATTGATTTTGTGATATGAAATACAAAGACTTCCGAAAACCATTTACCTGTTTTAACTGCATCATGGTCAGTGTAAAAAGTGTTACAAACTGTTCTTCATACTGGCTTACACTGACACCTGCAATCTCTGTGAGGCACTTCAAAGAGACATTTCGAAACATGGGAACATTTAAGAACTGTTGAGGGAAGAAAAAAATAACGAGTATTACAGAAGTGTTGTACAGCTTCTCCACAACTTGTATTTAAATTTAAGAGCTGTCATTTTTTTGCAAGAGTACCTTGTATATTAGTGTGCTGATTAACTTGGTCTCAAATATATATCCCAGAGGAATCCAGTTCAGAAATCGTAGCAAAGTTTCCAAAGTTGCATGGACTAAGGGAGCGTTTTGGGAGTTTTCCTGTAAATGACCATTTAGAGTTTATGACATTGTGACACTGCTAGGCACAAAGGGGGAATTTTGAAAACATAATTAAAGAAATATGACTTACCATCACAAACTGACACAGTTGAAATATCTGAGAGAATTCATTACACATGCTGTAAAAAAAAAAAAAAAAAATTAAAACCGAAGCATTTCCACATTTCATAAATCAAAATATCTATGCTCACAGGACAGGTCCTGGAGACCTATGCCCATGGAGGCATTCAAAAGCCACCTGGCTTTTCCCCATTTTCATGGTAATAATGCATATTTTAAGTAGCTTGAAGCCTGTGCCTGCAAATTCTGCCTAAGAAAATACAATCAATCAATGCTGAATGCTGTGTTAAAAGGGTGGGAACCATCAGTCAACAGATGCTACTTGTAGCAAGGTACAAATCCCTGTGTGTACAAAATGAAGTTAGGGATCCCCTAGGAGTACTGCTTCAAAGAAAAATCAGTAACCCTCTTGGGCTCAGAAATGGAATTGCACAGCTGTAGGTGTTCACACAAAGGCTCCAAGTGAGAGCAACTATTTAGCAGCAAGCACAAAGTCTACTCTGATCATTAAGATTTAAACAGATATACTTGCCTGTCTTTCAAATGCTTAGCTTTTACTTGAGTAATCTGGCCACTGGAAAAATCAAACACTTCTTCACTCAGCAGTTTCAGGATCACCATGTTGTTCTGACAGAGGCTCTCGCTGGTCCTGCTGGCTCCCACAATATCGCTGATAAACGTCGGCCAGTGCTTCGGCCACTCCTGTTTCAGGATCTGCAAAGTGAGGCAGCCACACATGAGACACACAGCAAAGTCAGAGACTTTACCGTAAGGTTTAAAATGTTATGAACTCTGGCTTACCTGAACAAGAATCATATTCAGTTTCCCAATATACACCTTCTCTTTCTGGAGAAGAGAAGAGAAGAGTCAGGTTTTGCATAATACTCCCCCCTCCCTCACCCTTGCCTGAGAACCCTTCACTTACTTCTACACACGTTGGGTCAGATGAGGTCTTGATAATCAGGCCAACAACATATTTTTTAATACCTGCAGAAGATGTAGGAATTTATTTTCAGCTATGCCAGATATCACAGATGTAGCAATAAATATTTCTGAATTCAGATTCTTCATGTTTTTAAACAAGAAACACCTCTAAGGGTCAGATAAGCATGCATCAGTGAGCATCCTTCTTGTGTGTTACATGGGAAAAATTCACCTTTATCAGTCCCGACAGGGGATATTTCAGATGTACAAAAAGGCTTTACACCTAAACTATTTCAATAAACCAAAAGGAAAACACACTAAGGATTAGAGTGTCCTTGCAGTAGTTTGTACCAGATCGAAGTGAACTCAAAGAATAAACAGAACTTAACTAAGTGTGACTCCAGTTTCAAGGCCAAGTTTGCTAAACTGCACGGAAAGCTTTGACACATCACCTGCACTGCATGCAGAAGTTCAGAGATGCTCCAGTCTACTTAGGTGATCCATTTTAAAGACAGGAATTCCTAAACACAGCACTTCAAAGTCAAGCACTGTGCCAGAGCTTAGCAAAGCTTCCCCTGTGAAATCTTACAAGAACAGAACTTAAAACTTCATTCACTAATACAGCACAATTCATTTGAGTGTGAACCACTGTGCATTTATAGCACATATGGATGCCGTGAGTCCAGAAACTCTTAATAAATTCTACTTTATTGCTTTTTTTCTTCTTACATTGGCAATTGGCCAACCAGGGGCACAGAGTGTGTTTCTTCTACAAATGTTTTTGAATTATTTTAGCTTTCAGCTCTACCATAAAACAAAAAAAATCCCCAATCACTGTAGAAAGCCACACTGCCAAAAGTTTCATTTTGCCACCCAATCCTCAGCTCACTCCTAATTCCTAAATCCATGGAAACAATGACTTTCCAAGTGACAATATCCGTGTCTAAACCCATTCTGCACAAGAACACCTGACTCCCAGGAAAAGGCACGCACAGAGGGCCTGGAGTCACGACCCAGGCAACATTCCAAAAGTTCAGCCCTGAACCACGCTTCAAACCAGGCAAGTGTTTTCTTGTCATAAGGAAGTTTGAGAATTGGTGGATGCTTTACTATTCAAATTCATGAACCCAAAAATCTTGTTTCAATCATTTCTTCAACCAGACAAGTCAGCTGACTCACGCAGACAACATGCATATGTTGAAGACTTCAGAAGTTGTCACTTCAAGGAGAAGAATGTCTTCTGTTGCAGACATAATCCACAGCCTCTGTTCTAAGTTTTAAAACTTGTCTAAGACTCAGCCAAATTTAAGAATTTTTTTTTCATTTCAGGCTTAAGCAACAGGATTAAAGGGGACAGTTTATTAATTGCATCCTCGTGAAAACTGGAAAAACTAGATCCAGACTTTGAGCCATTAGATACATACTAGCCAGGAGCTGTTCTACAGGCAGTTCCAATTACAAGTGAACTATTCATATTCATCATCACCAACTGGGATCAATCCACATTACTCCAGGAGAATGGTCATTAATAAAGTATCACTGGGTAAGAGTTATTACCAAGCACTGGTCTGACATCATAGGCCTGGTCTGATATTTTAAACCTAAAACACACTCTTTGCTGAAACATTACAGTAATTCACAAATGAGATATGAAAGCCCCCAGAATAGTATGGAAATAGGTCTGCAGTGCCAGAAACTAAACTATTATAACCATCTGCCAAACCACTAAGGGAAGCCTACTGTTGCAACTCTTTGCGTTTCAAAAAGGAATTAAAAAGTTGTTCTTAGAGTTCCAACTGCAAATCCATGGTCTTTTCCATCTTGCTGCATCAATGGCATTGTGCAATTCAGTAACAACTTGAATATTGTGCTGCCATCCTTCTAGCTTTGAGACCAGCAGAGGAGAACAGCTGCTCTGCTCCACAGTTTCTCCATTAGAAAAATAAAAGTAAAAATGGTGACCACAGCTCAAAAGACAACCTCCAAAGTTTGCTCCTTTTCACACATCATGCTGCAGGCTCCTGAGGTCGTCCATCCAGAGAACAAAGTCACATTCTTAATCCTTTAAAAGCAGCAGCTATCCAATTCGCTAATGCTCTTTTTGGATCAGATGTCATTTTCTACTTTTTCTTTTTTTACTTCAGGTGTTATAGTTTCTGCTCCATATTTAATTGCTCATTTATTTGTCATTTCATAGGAAAGATAATTTTCAGCAGAACAAATATATGTCAAATTTATATTCTGATAAAAATCAACCCAGAGGCTCATTACCATTTTTCAGCAGAACATGTCCAAGAAACTGTTCAGGGGTAGAAGTCCATGGGATAAGCTAAAAGCACCATGTCTGGGGAACTTAAAAGGAAGTGTTATGTTAAAAAGGAAAGCACGAGACATGCACAAGCCCCACAACCACTGCCTAGAAGGTCTCCTTCCATCACAGAAGCCGCTGAACAAGTCTTGTAGATGCCAACACCACAACTGCCAAGTTCAGGCCCTTCATGGAGCCAAGCAGGAAGAGACAGACAGTGCAGGACCTTCCAATAAAACAAAACAAAAGCCACACCAACCACAACACCCAGGACACACAAAATGTTCTTCAAAGATCATCTGACCTTACAACTGCACTGATCTCAGGACAACATGCAACCAAAGGGAGCAGACCCTGCTTCAGGCCTGGACCAGCCCCACTGCTGGCATTTTCTGGAAAGTGAAGCCCAGGAACTACTTTTGTATCAAGTACCATAAAAGGGATGACAGAGCAAGGACATGAACTCGAGGCCTTTTAGAACATTCCTGGATGTCCATTAGATACTGTCATCCTTCTGTGAAAGTTGCTCCTCGACAGAGAGGCAAACATCCAGTAAAACTGAAACACTTCCTGGAGGGAAAGTTGTTTTCCCAAGTGACCCAATGCTGAGAGTGGAACTGGGACAGTGAGGAACGTCACAGCATCCAATATGAGTAATTTCTGCAGCCTGAACTTGAGGCAATATCCTACAGTTTAACCTTTGGATGTGCTCTAGGAAGCCATTACCTCTCCTGTACTCTGTGTACCTGAGCACAGAGTTCCTGTCACAGCCCAGTACAGCAGGTAAATAACCATGGACACAATCAGCAAACACACACCTGCAACAAACCCTCTTCTTGTCCTCAAGGCACACAAGCACAGCCTTCTGTGCAGTCACAGAGCACAAGCATTTAACAAGTGTCAGAAATTATTCTAGCTGGTGCTGCAGATGCAAGCTCACTCTAATTTACTAAAATTACTAAATTTTGTGCTTGTATTAAAGAATAATAGGCATAAATGAATCAGGTGGGCAATGTAACTCAGCAAATTAACGTTATTTTGCAATCAAAATTAGAATTTCAAATGCTAAAGCTGAGCTGTCCCCTCTGGGGATGTTGATATGCATACACACTTACATTGAACTGTTTAGCCCCAAAAGGTAGTCGAAATACTATCTTATTTTTAGTGTTAAGAAACAATTCTTTCCCATACAGTCCCACAAATGATCTTTCCCCCTTAGTGATGAACTGAATCAATTCATAATTTATTTGTTTTTCAACAGAAAACTCAAGAAAACTCTGAAAAAAGGGACAGAGTTTCTCTTCACACACACACACACGGAAGTGCCATGTAGCTCATCCCCTCCTTCATTACCAAGAACCAAGGAAACATCTTCCTCATGAAGCAGGCCAGGAATTTCCATTAAAATATCTCATCACTGCACAGAAAAACCTCCTCTACAGCAGCTTCCACTGCACCAAAAGCTTTACACTCAACTCCAGGACCTTCCTGGAAAACGCTGAACTGCATCTCTGAACACTTCACTTTCTCATTTCAGAACGAGAAAAATGGTACAAGCAATTTGTGTTTCGTAATGAAGAAGTGCTTTATCCATTCCAACTCCAAACACTCCAGACAAGCTCGCTCTGTTCAGGGGAACAGTATTCCATTTCACAATGCAGGATTAATGAAACGTATCACTGCACTGAAGACCAAAAAGCCTTTCTTTCCAGGCAGGTTTTCACACTGCCAGAGAAAATCCTTTTGAGACCACAGCACTAATCAAATGCCATCCTTTCTGAGTGCTATTAAACAATCAACTCCAAAGGATATCAGAACTTAAAGCAATTTAGTATCACACCTCAATAAACCGAGAACTTCAACTTGAGAATGATGGCAAAATACCCTGGCAATGAGCCAAGTTCAGCACTGCCTGGGATGTTCTGGAATACATCACCCGCTGCAGCGAGGCTTCAATGAAAACCACATGACATCATTTGTGTACGTGGAAGAGCCATTCCAAGCACTCTCCCGAGGACTACATAAATCACCCAGAGCAAGGCTAACCATTGCTGGGGGCTATGACCAAACATGTCTCAAGGCTGAACACGCAGGCCAGGCATCCGATTTAACTGAATTTTGTCCCTTCTGTGCCTTATAAACTCCACTTTGTCTACAGAACCAACTGGTTCCCACTGCTAACTCCAAAAGCAAACCAAAAATCAAGAATAACAAAAAGCAGAGTAGTCACAAGTACTTTAGAACTGTAAATTGATTGTTTTGCCCAAATCCTGTTTCAGAATTATGGAAAGATAAAAATGAACTCTTCAAAAGTGCTCACAAACACCACCACCTGAGGAGCAGAAAGCTACTTTACAAAAGTTAAAGGCACCAGGGCCAGAAAAGCCCAAACCCAAAAGCTATTTTAAAACAAAAGCAAACTTCAGAACAGAGTTTCAAGTCTAAAGAACGTATCTGAAGAAAACATTTTCCTCCTTGCATTTAAAATTCCAGGCTGGAAGCTGAAACCTCCCAGCATTCAGACAGAAGCAGTAACAAACCTCTGGCTAACCTCAAGGCCCAACAAGTCATTCTGATGTACGACTCGTTAAAAAACAACAACAACAACAACTTTTAAAAAAAGTTACAGTTCAGGCTCTGAAATTAACAGCATTGCTTTATTTCTCCCAACAAGTCTCAGGAAGTCGTTTCAAAAACTTTTTTTATTCACTGACAATTTAATTCAGATCTGCTCTTAACTTCAGCTGCTGTTGCTACAAAGGGGGAACAGTGTTTTTCTCATAAATGCATTTAGTTTCCTCTTAACCAAGAGCAAGATTTGTCAGCTGTATTTACTACACAAACCAATGAGACATGCAGAAAACATCTTTTATAAATTAAGATATAAAGTAAAACTGATTTGAAACCTGCATGGTTTGCTTTGTCACTAAGCATTCCATTGCATGCTGAGTTTCAGTTTCCTGCACACACATTCCACCAGTTACACTTCAAACAGGAAAATCCTGTCAACCAAAGAATGGCTGGAGTCAAGGAAACCTCAATTTAACCAGCCTTACTATCTCCCAAGTAATCAAGCCACCTGAATAAGCTCTGGAGCAGTTCTCTTGCACCAGCCAGTATCATCAGCCAAAAAAAAAAAAAAAATTAAAAAACAACCACCACAGACCAGATCAAACTGGATTAGAGATGAAACAGATTCTCCCTCCTACACCACTGAGGCCAAGCTGGATAACATGCCATGGTACA
This sequence comes from Corvus kubaryi, assembly GCF_017639235.1. Taxonomy (NCBI): domain Eukaryota; kingdom Metazoa; phylum Chordata; class Aves; order Passeriformes; family Corvidae; genus Corvus; species Corvus kubaryi. The sequence continues at coordinate 27,042 of NW_024582020.1, forward strand.
GTAAATACATTTGGTTCCTCTTCTACCACACAAGTAAAAGCCAGCTAACCCAGTTTCCCTAAAACAGGACAAAAGTCAATTTCACAATTTTAGTTTGGCTGTCAAAGGGAAAATGTTTAAAAAGCTGAACAAACAACACACTTTTGCCAGTATAAAGGATTTTTTTATTTCCTCTGGAGTTTTCATAGATACCTAAGTCAGGAAACATAAGAATAAAATACCTCAAGATGATTAGACAACTACAGACAGTAACTTTATTTTGCCTTGTAACACATGGAGTTATTGCATCTTCTTAGATGGCAGGAACCACTCCACACCACTATCACTGCTAGAGATAAAATGACCCAAAGCACAGCCAGCAGCAACCTCATCCTACCACCACTACTTCTCAGCTCTCCTATGGATTAAGAGCGTAACTTTTAAGACTTTGAACTCCTGCATTACATCCTGTATTTGGCACTTGTTCAGTTCCAAACTATCAAGTCAAGTCCATCCCTGTGACATCTGTTCCACTACACCTCCCTTCACAGGTGGGCGGTACTAACAACTCCTCCTCTTCCTCCTGTTTGGCTCCCACGGCCAAAAACTTTACGAGAAAACTTCCAAATGCTGAAACTAAGTTCTCATAGTCAAGAAAGTAACAAAATATGGCTGAGCTAAGATACTCCAATAATTAAAGGCACAAAGAACATTTAACTTTAGCTAACTAAGGTACTCTCTTTTAGTTTCTCAAAAGGGCATAGCTGTATCTGAGCCTGAGCTGAAGCTGTTCCCTAGAAACCTCCAGAATGAATAGAAGCTTCACTTTCAGTTTTACTTTCAAAGACAGCTACCCCTTGCCAACCTATAGTTGGAAGAGATGGGGGAAAGGTGAGAAGAGGAATAAGCACAAAAATGAGTAAGTCTCTCTATGCATTTGTTTTCATCAACATTTACAATCTGTTTTAATGAATATAGTTTCAGAACTGAAACACTGGCAGTAAAAATTTAAAGCATGTCCCAGCATGGTTAATAAAAGCTCACAGCAGAACACAGAAATCTGGAATACTTTTAATTAGTTCCAAGACTAGCTTTTAGTAAAAAGCCAGGTATAGAACAGTGACAGCATTTAATGTGAAGAATATAAAGTGGTTGCACATTATGTTTTGAAGTCCAAGTTGTGATGACCTGACAGCCAGCCATGTGAATAAGCACTAACCCTGTACCACAGGTGGACCTCCATTTACTGTAGCCAATGTCTAAAAGCCAGCAACACTGCAAGCTATAGGAGAGGGGAAAACCCAAAAACCAAACACAGCGTTTATTTTAAGACTTCCAGCTTCCTTGCATTGATGGGAGACTGGGGGTTACCCTACACTGCACCAACTACAGCAATCTGCCTGTTTATACTCCTCCATGAATTAAGCCTAACAGAATGAGTGACCATCAGTAGGTAAGAAAGTGCATTTACTTAGTGTTTCTATTTTAAAACCATTGTCCCTGGTTACAATTTCAAAGTAATTACATAAACCTACACAAGGTAACAAGTGGACCACGGAGTGTACTAGAAAATGACAGAACACTGCTGGGACTACACACACAGCTCAGAGAGAGTGAAGAAAACCCCCTGTGCCAAGTACAGAGAATGAAAACCTCTACCTCAAATGCCAGGGGCTCACCTCAGATGTTTCAAAACTACCAGTCACGCCTTTTCCACAAATTTACAGAATTTTAGCTGCTCACCAACCCACTGAGACCACTACCACAAAAGGGAAAGACGTGGTTTCATCATTCAAGATGATCATGACACATGACAGAAAGTTACTTAGAGACTGACAGTCTGAATCTCAGCTAATACACAAAGTTATGAAGGAAGACAAAAATCTCTCCATACCTTCGCACTGGTTCCTTGGAAGAATCTTCCATCTTGTTTTTATCACATTTTCCAAGATTTGCAGTCCATAATACTGAAATTGGAGAAGAACAAAATGTGAGTACATTACTGTAGGACTAACTAACTTGCAGGACTCTCATTCAATCAGACATTCACACTTAATGTCTAAGACTTCAAGATTATTAAACTAACAATTTTATTAAATATATGTCTATTCACCCATTTACTGAGGTTTCATGCATTGCATTTTCTTGTTTTATTCTTGGCTATACTAAGTCCTGCTGTTTGATCATGCTCACACCAGGAGGGGGGGAAAAAACTATAATGAAAAGCCCTCTGGCAGACAATTTTGACTATCTGGAAAAGCAGCAGCCAGATATGAATTTGTATCATAAATGACTGCTCCTACGTTTGAGTATTAACACAACCAGGCTCCTAAAATATTTAGCAGCTTGGATGGTGTCTCAAGCTACCTATTGTTCCTCTAAGAGCTGGAAAAAAAAAAAATCTTGTCTTAGCATCACATGTCCTGACACTGGCACTTTCTAGAGAAAGTATTTCCCAAGCTTCACTGGTGTGTTACTTTAGGAACAGCAAGACAACCCACAGGTTTATTTAATTTCAATCCCCACCCCAATATGGCAGCTATTTCTACTATTTAAAGATGAACTTTTGTGCTCAGTCAAAGAACAATAAAAATGTGAATAAGCTCTTGGAAATCATTTTACCTTTCAGGAATTCCTTCCTATGTTCTTACCCAAAACCATTAACGTTGCAAATGGCCATTCCCTCTGCCCATTTGTCCCTACTGCCAACTCACAGTAACAGGGAAAGAAGTTTGTCATGGAATGATCAAAGAACTTTAATATGTAAAACCCCATTAGCATGAATAGACAGGAGAGAAAAGGGGATGAGGAGTTTTGCATTTACTTTATCTGCAGTGGATTAGGAAGCAAAAAAAAAAAAAAAAAGTCACATCAATGCCTGAAAGGTAAACTCAAGTTTTCACAGTTCCAAGTTTGGCTGAGAATAAGAGTTCCTCTTTAAAATGGTTAGTTGTTACACAAAGTAGGATCATTAGCATTTCGACCAAAGGGATCATACAGACTTCTGTTTAATTAAAAAAACACAATGTAGACTGTCCCAAACTACATTGTACTAAAAGAGCATTTTTGCTGTTCTCATCTTAACATAACCTACACATCCCTTTGCTTTTCTATCTGATCCCAGTTCCCAGGAGATTTCAGGTGCACATCCTGTATTTGCAAAATATTCTGTCCCCTTCCAAAACCTTGGGCACCAAGAAAAATTATGAATTACAGAAAGTTGGCAGGGTAGTTTTATTTCCTCCATGGTCAGCAGCAAAAGCTTATCAACTAGATTTTAACCTGCAAATTGACTTAATTATGTGACATAAAAGCTAAATGAAATCAAGGGAATTTTCATGAAGGAAAACGTGCAAAAACATTCTTAAGCAAAATGCTTCACAGGAAGTGATTTCAGCCACTGCTATAAGCTTACAGACACCATCTGCAACTGATCCAGGCTCAGGATACAAAACATACTTACAAAAGCTCCTAACAATGTTGACAGTATGCATATTTATATCAGACAGTGCTAACTTTCCTGAAGCACATCTAAACACTAGTGAAATTTCTACGTTCTACAGGCATACACATTAATTTTTCAGTTAACAACTAACTAGAAATGTTCATTTTCTTCCAAACTTTTTTCCACAGGTGAACTTACTTAGCTTTTACACCAAAATGGCAAGTCTAATTTCATTTTAAATAAACATCAGATGACCAAATGAAACTTAAATGAAAAATCTAACAACAGACTAAGGACAGACATCATCTTTAGTGGGTTTTTCCCTTCACTTAGAATTTCCTCGAGTCAAAGAAAAGGACAGACACCTCTAGCAATCTGACACACCTATCTATCCCTCATTACCTGCTCAAACATCTCATTTGGGTTCGTGGACCTTAAGCTGTTCATGCTGTAAAGGTTTCTACTCACTCTTTTGTACATAAGTGACTTCAGTTCTGCCCTCTGCAGTGTCTTGTTCACTTCTTCCTCTGTCCTGAAAATATTCCTTTCCCCTAACACTCACATGTGACACTGAAAAGCAGCAGCAGTACAACCCTCACCTGCACATCCTCCTTGCCACACCACACTGAAAGGGCTCCATCAGCCTCACCAACCCGCAAGGGGCCTTCTGGGGTTTTTACTTTGTTTCATTTGATTCAACAGGTCTAGTTACTCTCATTTCTCTGATAATGACAAACACCACTCCCAAAAAAGTCACTGATAGCAATACAAAGTTCTGCCTTTTAATCAACTGCTGCAACAGTACATGTGAACACTTTTTAACTTCGTGTAAAACAGAAGCCTCTCAAAAACTCATTTGCTCCTGGTTTGCTTGTTGCTAATTGTCTATCTCTAATTCACTGCCCAGTTATGAAGATGAGGGACAGGCAACAGCAAAGACTCAAAAAAAAAAAAAAAAAAAAAAAAAAAAAGGCATGAAATGATCCCTATGGTAGAAATTTCTATGGCACCCTTATTACTTATTTTATGCACCGAATCCCTTTCCCTCCCACCTCCCAAGAAACAAAAAACAATTGATGAACAGAATTCAGTTAAAGGGAATCAAAAGGGTAGACCTTGTGGAGGCCTGCCGTCAAAGCCTAGCTGTGTCAGTTGCACAGGAAGACACCCCTTTTCTTCCTATTACAAGCAATCAACATAATGGAACATTATGATTAATATCAGGTAGTGTTAACAGCTTTAATTAAAGAAAAAATATGATTGCATAAAAGCCAAATGTCATAGTGCATAAATTTAGCACCAAATCATTCGCAATTTATGTAAATTGAAGAATTCTTTACCTGTTGCTTTCTTTCTGTTCCTCTAATCATCTCATTTTTCACAAGACAAATTTGAGTTTTTAAAAATACTGTTGATAAATCAACTTAAACATTAGTAATGTCTGTCAGTATAAAAAGCAAAGTTTACCAGGCAAGCAAACAGGCAAACACTGTTACTTAAAGGTGCTTAAAGGTGTTACTTTGAGGAAGTTCTTTAAACTGTTTTCCCCTCAACTTCAGAGAGCAATGAAAAAAAAAAATGAACTGCTTCATGAATACCACATGATTTCAGAACCCATCCAAACACAATTTTTTCTGTTTGAACACAGCGTGTATCCAGCAGAAAAACATGCATGTCAGTTATTTGAGATAATAATCATCAAACTGAAGACAGTGAAAACACATTTTGATCATCTTTTTGGCTCAAACTTCACAAGTCTCAGGTAAAGCATTTCAAATTGCAGAAAAAGCCCTGAATGCTGCCCATTTTAGCCTCTACCATGATGGATGGATTTCCAACAGCAGTACAAAGCAAATGTGTTCTGCACAGAAGCAAAGAATTGATGTGCTACAAACTTTGGGGTGCTTAACCTTTACTGATTTCTCAAAACCTTGGCCTAATAAGGTTTATTTTGTTTTTAACACACCTAGGCACAAATTTTCTCCTCAGATACATGCACATGGCTTTCATTATGATCACAAATAGCCAAGCACTTATCCAAGGACAAAACGTGGCTCTAGGAGACTTTTCATTACTCAGATTTATACAGACACAATACCAATCTTGGGAACTGGCATAATGCTTGTAAGTGCCTTGAAAAAAAACTCTGTGTATCCAATTTAGCTCATCCTCAAAAAAAAAAGGGGAGGGAGAAACTCTTGGCAATGTAAAAGGAAGTCTGAATATTTTTTCATTTACAGCTCTTGTTTAAAGCCGACTTTGAGAACAAGACAATTAAAAAAAAAGTGTTTTGAATCAAGAAAGTCTATGGCTAAAAATGAGACACCTTCCTCAAAGTTTATGAATGGAAGAAAGAGGAAACCCAAATAAATAAAAGTTAATTTGCTTACTTTGGTATTCATGTTCTGAGAGAACTCCAAAATAGTATCAACTCTTGTCCATGCATCAGGATGTTCTTTTAAGTGAGTCAACACTTCTTGTGCCATTCTTTGCTAAAAGAAAATTTGATTTGAAAAATTGTTAGCATTAGATCATTTAAGAAGTTATATACTGTCAGTGAAGATATCAATATGTAACACTGCATTTAAACTACTTATCTAAGCGTTAGGCAGAACTCAACCGCAGCAACAAGTCCCTTAAGCCTCCTTCTGTGACAGCTGAAGCTTAGTAACAACCAAACTCCAAAAGCCCATCGATGCAGGACAGTAATAACTCACTTCCACTCTTCCATCCTGAATGATTCATCCAGACCAGCAGTGAACATGCAAGAACAGCACACATTATGGGGAAAACCTACTAGGGAATGAAGTTTTCTCCCCTTCCACAAAGTCATCCAGATAAAACTTAATTCTAGGGTACCCAAACTTTCTAGTTCCAGTAGAAACACTCATATGAAGTTGCCAGCTTTAAGGAGCACTGCATTGTGCTGCAAAGGTGCTGATGTAGGAACTGTTGATTTTATTCTGAAGAACCACAGAGCAGAGCATTAGAGGTCTCCAATCCCTCCTTCTGAGGGATCCTTGGTGTACCTAACAACCTACAAAACCATAATAAAAACCTACTGGTGGGAGGGAGGGAGTTGGTCATGCTAATGGTTTGCTCTTCCTTCGGACTGACATTATCAATTACTGTCCTACATACTGTGGTTTCTTGAAAACCTCATCTGAAGCAATTACACACTGAAATAGTTGAACTCATTTTAGCCATCCTTTTCAAAATCCTAGATGTCCTCAAGTCAATAATCTTTAGGGAGCAGAACTGATGTCAGCCATTTCCAAAAGTGCAGCGTACTGACAAATCTTGTTGCAAATTGTATCCCCTACAAGCATCAGGCACTGCCTTCCCAACGAGGTGGACATCTTAAAACACAACTAACAGAACTTAGCTCATTCTCTCACTGCACTGCAGAGCCAACTCAACAGAGCTGCAAAGCAATTAAAGCTTTACTTTAGGATTAACTTCAAAAGTTAGAACTTACTACAGCCATGCAGACTTCTAGTCTCATCCAAGTACATACCTGAGCCATACTTACACCATCAACTGGTGTAAGAAAACACGTATTTTCAGTTAACTTAGAAACCCAATCAAGACCCCAAATCTATATACATAAAATGCAAGAAACAGACAAAATTGGCATGTGATTTACAAAATAAAATTGGAGGTTCCAACAGGAAAGAGCAAGTATGTCTAAACTATCTGTACAACACTACTTGCACCCCTACTTGATAGAATTGAGTACAGCAGAGCAACTGGACCAGCAAGTAGGTCCCTGCAGATTTGACATGGAGAAGTACCATACAAATGTTCTGCTTAAGTCCACAACCAGTGCAGCCATATTGTTACAGTATGACATCAGAATTCAAAAAGAAAAAAACCAAACAAACAGAAAACCAGCACTTTTAATACACTTTAGTTTTAAAAGGGAAGAAATAGCTGTATTACTTCCAGGTTCAATCTGAAAGTGTGTTTGTATATTGGCCTCCTGTTTGCTTCCATACTGGTGACATATCCCAGGATCGAATTTCAACACCAACAAAACAGACACTCCATATCCTTCTCCCAGCGCTGAGAGGTTTGCTCTCATACCCATTAACCCCTTTTCTGGACATCAAACACTGTAGTTTCATAAACTAATAATAAATTTAATGTAAGTATAAATTTAGTAATAATGGTTAATCAAGAACAAAGTCTCATGGTACTGTTGGTACCAAAAAAAAAACTTGCAAATAATCTTTCTGGACATGTGAAGATCTAACAGATCAATGGAATTAAGAGGCTGGAATGAGTCCAGGTAAATATCTGTGAGCTGCATGAAATCTCCCTTAGTCATGTGTTGCACTGGGGTGGGGACATTCTTTCTTTTCAGAGAAGTATACCCAAAAAAGCTAAGAGAAAAAAATTTAAATCTCCAGGACAGAAAATAGCTTATTTCTTGCCTAATATAGAACAGATAAGTTTTGCAAGCAGAGATAAGAACTAAGCAGAAGGAGGAGGCAGGTGAATCTGAAAGCAAGTTCAGCACAGGCCATTCAGGTTGCATTCTAAACCTGTTTTACCCTGACATTACCCTGACCTATTCCAGGAAAACCACTGGTAATCTCCCAATTTTAATATTTAATTTCCTCAACTCCTATTATTCCTGTCACCCTTTAGTACAGGGCTTGAGCTGTCAGACTCCACTGAGAACCATTTTTTCCTGCAGGAACCTTTGAACCCCCTTGAAGAGGGAAAAGCTCAGACTCCCTGAAATGTCTCCATTTTGGAAGTGCACCCAAACAGCTGACTGAAGCTTCACTGAGGTGATACATGTATTTAAAACAAGTTTCTATCATAACTCACTTTTGCCAGTAAAACACCACCTCCTGAATTTTTGCTTCTTACTGCATTGATTTTCTAGATACTGGAGACTTTTCCCAGCTGTTTCAAGTGAAGCAACTTCTCACAATGCCAGAACAATGGCAATTTGATCACTGTATTTAGTGTTAATCCTTTATTTTCCTTATAAACTTTTCCCAATTTTTTCCACTCTCTTCAAACCAAACAATATTACAAGCATCACCTATTTTGCAGGGCAGTAAAGCAGATCACAAAACGAATGCTACAGATGTCCACACTTTTAGGGCAAAAAGCTGCAAGGAGTTTTCTGTCATTCAAGCACTTAGAAAACTACAGCAAGTAACTACTTGAATTTAGAACACTCAAAATGCAAATATTTCAGAAAACAACAAGGTATTTCAAAACCTACTGGAATTCACATTAGTAAGCTTTACAAAAGCTTTTTTTCCCCCCCCCCCCCAAAAAGATACACAAAGCAAGTACATATCATTGTTTATTCTAACAGCTGGAAAGAATAGAAAAGCATCAGCTACTTTGTCCCATTTAATTCACTTATTGTTGTGCAAGACTATCTTAGTAAGAGATGCCTAACACTGAAACTCCCAATTTGTTGAGCCTGAACAATTAAAATCTGCCGGAAGAGGAACTATGCCAACACTCTTTGTAGCAAAACTTGCTCTCAACATTTAAGTCTTGTTTCCAAAGAAGTTCAAGAAATAGATAAAAGCAATACAAGATTCACTTTCAAGGCAATATAAGCAAACACACAAATGCACAGTGCCTCCATTTCAACTTAAAACTTCGCAATCTGCACTAAGTCCAAAGAGTGCAAGAAGAACCTGTGCAAACTGTAACAGGAAATAAAAAAGACCAGACACAAGAAAGGAACAAACTCTTCTATTAAATATGCATGACATGCTCCTTTATAAATACAAACACAGCAATAACATCACTAAGATTTTTCTTTTAAATACAATTCTTCACTGAAGCGAACATTACATTTGTGGCTTCACAATCCTGTCCATGATAGCAAGTAACAGCTAGCTCAGACCTTCCTGAAGAACTAAGTCAGAAAAGGTGAGCTGCATGGTGTCCTTACCAAATCATATTTGCTAATAATTCTCAACAGCAGAAGGCAAGCTAGGAATGAACACAGGCCAAACAAACATTTCTCCAAGTGTCATTTCAATGTGAATTCACATTTCACGTGACTGCCAGTGATATTCCAGTCACCAGCTCAGTAAATTCACTAATACTACTAATTGTTATTGAAGTGAATTGAATTTGCTCAGCTGATTTGCTGTAAGATTAAACATGGTCAATAAATGTAGGTTCCAAATCCACCTTACCTGTGCACCTTCTCCATGGTACAAGCAGTTCACCACATTGTCCAAGAGATTGATATCCAGTTTCTGGTTAAAATCCAGCAGCTGACGAGCTGCATGGTCTGCTAACATTGTCATAATTGCTGGCATAGATTACTGCAAAATAAATTTTTAAAAACTGATCAATTAATAAGAAATTATTATCAGATGCAGCTGCAAAGCAAGTGCTTCAACTTAGCTCATTTGTCTTACTGAAACAAGATGCTTATGTTAGCAGTAGTAGATAACACTGAATACAACACTGCTTTGATTGTGGGGCACATACCAGGACAAACTTCTCTTATTCCCTCCTGAAAAATTCACACATTAATACCCCAGCTCAACTCTCAGGGTCTTCAACAGGTAGCACACATAATAGCAGTCTGACTAGAGAACAGGCTGTGTTACCAGCACCCTAGAGCTTATTCAAAAGCAGGTATCAACCCCCACCATCCCTAAACACTTCTGCTGGTGGAAAAGCCTTGTGTCACTACAACCAAAACCCATACTGGCAATGTCAGCCGAGTATCGAGTTCCCAAGGCCAACATGCACATTCAGAAGATTCAGTTCCAAAAGCTTTTAAACACTTGGGTATGGAGGTGAAATGTGATCTACACACAGAGCAAGAAATTAGCCAGAGGGCATTTTTCAAATAGTTGGGGAGAAAAAAGAAAACCACCTTACAAGTTAACCACATCCAAGTAAAAAATTACCACTGAAACTAAGCTGACTGAAGGCACTTTGAGAACTTGAAGCAAAGGGACTGTTAAATCAGCAGGTTACTCTGTGTTCCACGTGAGATCACTTCAAACTGAAACGGAATTCTACTGGAGGTTTCAGGTCCCCTAAACCCAGGAACACATGCATTAACTCTTTGTCCTAGATAGAGCAGCCTTGATATTATGCAAAGGGAGTCAGGTGGGGTGTGCACGTAAGATTCTTTACCAGCCAGAGACTGGTGCAAGATAAAGACATTCATGAAAAGCAGGAAAGCAAGCCACAAGCCACAGAATTTTTGATGGTAAAGTTAAACTCTACTTTTTCCACACCATCTTCCCCCACGTGTGAAACACCTAATCAAGTTTACTGCCCTCTTCTCACAGTCAATGGCAACTCTGACACATATTCCCACCCTGCCATCTACAGCACCTCTGTGCCACTCACCCTCCTTTTCAAACCCTGTAAACCTAAAAATTTCACATAAAACTGCTCACTGAACAAACAGCCAGAAGCCTGGGCAAGTGCAAGATCAATCAAAAAGTTACACCAGAGTCATCTGCATACTCAGAAAGATACAACCTGAAACTCTTCCAGAAACACACCCCATAAAGTCAGATTTGCTCTTACTAAACTCCATGTATAAGTAAGAATTTGTTTTATGCTTTATGTGTTTAAGTCATGCTCAAAAGTCAGGAGCAAGACAAACCTGTGCCTCAACCCTAGTAATTACTAATTAAGTGGAAGTCTTGCAGTAGCATTCAGACAAGGAAAACCTTTTGTTCAGAAATGTGTATTTGCAAGTAGTGTCCAGTAATTTCTTTTACTTCAATATATAAAAATAGCTTAAAACCCGAATATTTTAATTGGATTTTCAAGTAGAAAACTCAATATTATTACACTAACACAACCATTTTAAGGGCTTCATCTCAACATCCTATTAAGTCTTTTCACAACATGTACCTGCAAAACCAGGAGAAAATAAATATCAAGTAGAGAGCAAAATATATTAAAATTAACAATCCCTGCCTATTCTTCCCTCCTTCGACTCCTAATGTTTTCAAAATTGCAATGTTAAGTTTGGAAGCAAGAAACACAACAGCAGGAAAGGCTGACTTCATTCTTCATTTCATTCTTTTGACTCAGGAGGAGGCTGAAAACGTCACCAGGCAGATGAGAGGCAGTGAGCAGCACCACCAGAAGGAAACTGCACCCATGAAGAGGCTCAGAGCAGTCAATGCTCCCCTCAACCACTCGTGCTCCCAGGCACGCCCCTTTTTGTCCACATCTGGCCTCCATGGCTGAGCCGTGAGCCAGGAAAGCAATTTTCAAACTACAATAAATGTCGTGAACCAGTCGCTCCTCAGGTAGGGCCATTCATCTCAGACCTGAGCCTCTTTCGGTGGTTTTCAGGCCGCCCTGAGAGCGCCAAGAAGAAGCAGCGTGACCAAGAGAAGTTATTCACCACATGGAAGCCGAAAGGAAATGTTTTGAATGGGGCCCTTCACCACTCCCAGCATTATCTTCAAAATGACCTACCTACTTCGCCAGCCGAAACACAGAAATGGCGGCTTTGTGGCCACCACCACCTGCAACCAACTCGATCTCCCACTCCTAACACTGTACCCACATGAAGCTCATAATCTCTGATTTACGGTACTCCTACACTTTCCCTCCCCCATCATGCCTGAACTCCAGAACATGTTTAAGCCTCAGCTTCAAGAACCACCACTGATCAGTCCTTTAATAAATGGGCAAACAGAGACAAAAGACAAAAAGTTAAAAAAAAAAAAAATCAAAAAAACCCCCCCAAAAATTCTGAACTACAACATAGCAAGAATATGACATCTACCGAAGGTCAAAAGAACTGCATTTACAGCACTGTTTACACAGTTATCCCAACTCTCGATGACCCTGGACCTTTAACACAACAGTTAGCTTGTTGTGGTAGACCCGATTCATTTTGGCATGTAGCACACACGAAGAACAGCAGGCATTTAATAGTAAGAAATGTTGAGCATTCACAATGAATCCTACAGCACCTTCAACCCAGATATTTAAAGCTCATTGGGGGCAGCAACTAAAAAAAAACAAACCCACCCTGGGAGAGTCACTGTGCCCCATTTCTAAGCACGCAATGCAAATGAATTGCCTCCCTCTTCCAAGGAATTAGCTGCATCACTTGTAAATCCCACCCAGGAGGGGTGAGTGGCTCTGAAACGCAGCGCACGACAAACGCGTTCGCATCACAGTCCACAAACCAGCAATGGCAACGAAACCGCCCCTTCCCCTCGCTCCTTCACACACACGTGAAGGAGAAGGACGAGACGGATTAAGTAACATCTGCCCGACACCTCGGAGCGTTCATTTTCGGTTGGAAATAACTCACACCCACCCAGCACGGCGGCCCTTCCCCAGCTCCTGCCGCAGCGCCCCGGCGGGCGGGCAGCGCCCTGGCTTCCGGGCAGCCGCTCCGGCTCCCGGCTGGGGCCGGCAGGGCCCCGGTTCCCGGCGGGGAACGGGCCCGGGCGGTGGGTCGGGCGGGCCGGGGCCCTGCGGAGCGCGGCGGCCCCGCAGCCCCTCCCTCCTCCTCCTCCTCCTCCTCCCCTGGGCTCCAGCCCTGCGCTCTATACAGGGCTCCCCACGTGATCCAGGCGGACGTTTCAATACTGCTGCACAGACACACACACACACAAAAAAATATTTCTGGAAACTTCCACTCCTAATAATTTACAGATTATGTCGCCGGGTTTGCCCGCACCCGATCCCAGCCTGCCCGGCCCCCTCCTAACGAAGAGCATCCCCCGCAGCATCCGTGGCTGCGCTCGGCCAGGCCGGGGATGCTCGTACCCCAAACCCCATCCAAGTGCACCCCCGCCCCTCAGGGCTTCTCCACGGGGTCCATCACATCTCTCCTAGCACAGGCCAGGCTCTGTGCCCCCCTGCACGGACACATCCCCCCCTTCTGCCCCCCAAAATCCCCCCCTCTGCCCCCCTTCCCGGTGCCCATCGCGACCCCCCCGCAACCCTCGCTTACCTACGGGTTTCTCACAGCCTCTTCCTTCAGAAAGTAGGGGCGGGCAAGCCAAGTTTCTAACCACCACACGCCACGAGAAAAAAAAAAAAAAGAAAATAAAAAAAGACCACCAAAAATAACCCCCTCCCAAAAGGAAAAAAAAAAAAACCAAAAACGGAAGGAGGGAAAAAAAAACCACCACAGAAGGAGGGAAAAAACCACCACGGCAGGAGGTGGGGGGGAAGGCGAGCGCTCCCTCCTCGGTGGTGGGTCGGGGTTAGTGGCGCCACTCCTCCCCTCGCAGCGTGCCCGGCCTGGCTGCACCAGGCGCCCGAAGCGGCCCCAGGGGCTCCGCTCTCGGCTCCGCGCCTTCCCCTCAGCCCGGGAAAGCGGCCGGCGCGGCGCTCCGGCCTCGCTAGTGCGGGGGGATCTACCCGGCTGCGCCTCCCGCGCCGCCCAGGCCCGGCCCCGCCGGCTCTCGCTGCCCCTGCGGCTGCCGCCCTCCCCGCCCGGCGCTCAGTTCGCCCCCATTCCCGCCGCCCCCCCCCGCGGCTCGCACTAAACTTCGCCCCCTCAGCTGCGGGTCCCCTACGAGCAGGTCACACACGCGGCAGCGGCGGCGGGGACTGAGCGCGGCGCGTCTCCCCCCTCCTAATGCCACAGGCTCGGAACCGGCTCAAACCGGTTCAGACTGGGAGATTCCATCTCGGTTTAGTTTTCAGCCCATGGCGCCGCGGAGCGTTTGGAAACCTCGGGGGCCCCGCCCATCCGCCGCTCCCATTGGCCCCGAGGCGTGCCGCCGCGAAGGCGGCCGCCACGTTGATTGGCTGAACGGGCTGTCAATCCGCTGAGCGCCTCGGATGGGCGGGGGGAGCGAGCGGCGGCGGGGGGGGGTGAGCAGAGGGGACCCGCCCCCTCTTCAGCAGCGCTTTGCGCGCTGAGGGGGGGGGCCGCCGCTTTTCGATAGGCCGAGACGAGCTGTCACTCAAAGCGGCCCCGCCCCCGAGTTCGCAAAGCGCGGGCGCAGGCCTCGTCGCGCTCTCATTGGCCGGCGACGGTGGCGGCGTGACGCGCGCGCCTGAGCGCGGCTTTCGGGGCTGCGGCGGGAGGGGGCGGGAAAGGTGCGGCCGTTGGGCGCCCCCGGGCGCGTGCCTGAGGGGCAATGGCGGGAGCGAGGCGGGCGGTGCGTGAGGGGACGGGGCTCGGGGGGCTGGTCCGTGTGAGGAGAGGGCGGCCGGGGGGGCTCTTCTCAGTGAGTTGAAAGGGGTTGGGGGCCTCTCCGCAGTGAAGTGAAGGGAGTCGGGGGGCTTTCCTTAGCGAGCTAAAGGGGTTTGAGTGAAGGGGTTCGCGGGGCTCTGCTCAATGAGGTGAAGGGATAGATCCAGGGGCCTGGCCCGTGAGGGGAGGATGTTAGTGGAATTGGCCCGTGAAGGGAAGGGATTTGAGGAAAAGGGTTTGGGTCTCTGGTCCGTCAGGGGAAGGGGTTCGGGCACCATCCCGTTCGTGCTGAGGCGCTGTTTCTGGGGGAGTGCAGCGGGGAGATGGGGGCACCCTGTGTGAGGGGGCTCTATGGCAATGGCGAGCATTACCCCACCCGGTCTCTGTCTCTGGGAGGGAATGGAGTAGAATATCTCGCCGTAGAGTGGGCCCTGTGAGTAGGAGGGGCCAGCCCTGGGTGGGTGCTAGCCGTCCCTTACCCTGGCAGCCCTGTGCTCTCCACCAAAGCCCGTGCAGATCGCAAGTGAGGTGTGTCCCCCCTACGATGCCTCTGTCCATGAGGTGTCCAGCTTGCAGCTGCCCTCCAAAGTGCGCTTCAGGCAAGGCTGGCTTTAGATTTATCTAAGTCTCGAGCTGTGTGAGGTGTATTAGATGGCCAGACGGGAACAGGGCTTTTCAGTGGCGACGCAAACTCAGCAGGCTATGGTTGCATATCTCATCACTGCCTGAAGGAGCAGAGAACGTGCTTGCCAACTTTGATGTGGAAAAGCTCCTATCAGTGGATGTACTCTGTACCTACATATGCATTTCTTCAGAGTCTTACGTCCTTATTTGAAAAAGGCAACTTATGACTCACTTCTATGAGGAGGCTACTATTATGAAGTACTTCAATAGCCTTCCAGGAACAAACTTTCTTTCTCATCACTTAAATTGAAGCAGTTACTTTGTTTTTGGGATGGCGTTACACTGGTCAGTGAAACTTGTTATAGAAGGGATACTTTTGATTTGTGGAATGCCCTCTGGGTGGTTTCCAAAGGAAACTTTCTCTATAGCTTTGTTGAGGTGGTTCACCTGTGCTGTGGCTGGGAGTGTGGGAGGGATGCTTAAGCACTTTTGCACAGTTTTAAAAGGAAAAAAAAAATAGTGTGGTGTGTGGGCTACTCCAGAGTAGTGGAGGTCATGGCTAAATTACCACTGCTGTGAAGTTTGTGTCTAGCAGGCAGGTACTGTGCTGTTGCTAGTAAGTCGTAAGAAGGACGCTTAGCTATGTTTTTGAAGCCTTTGTTGGCTTTCTAACTTTACAGATAATGTGTGCTCAGCCATCTGGCTGCTGGATGGGGCTCAAAACCTGTATTTTTTCCACATGATTTTTTTGATCCATACCTTCTGTGTAATGCAACAGTTTAAAGTTAAGGCATCTGTCAACGCCAAAAGATTGCCAGTACAATGAAAACCATAACCTACTTGAATAAATAAATACAATTACACGTATTTACACTGTTCTGATTGCCTGACCAGTTGTAGAAGTGCTGTGGAGATTCCAGTTCCTCAGTCTTCATTTTGTGGGAGTGATCTATGTGGTTTCTTTACTTTCTTTCTGGGACAACTGGGGAAATGTGTTCAAATACACATTTGTGTTTTGGGCAGAATCTCAGAGGATGCAAGACCATGTAGTGCCAACTCAGATCCTGGGTGATGTAATACTGGCTTAATGTGATGTATTACTGCACTTAATTCCTCAGTTAAGTTTCTTGGGAAAAATTCTGCTGCATTTAAGACTTGAAGAGCTGGAATGTGAATGGTGTCTTTTATTTTTTATCATGCCTAAAAGGAACTGCATCCTGTTAACATCTGTGTCAGGGTGGTAACAGTGCTTTGTTTAATTCAGCTTGTTTGTCTTGCTCTCTTGGGTTGGCTTTTGCAGAGTGACTGTAATTGAAGATAGCACTGGAGCTGCTGGGATTGAATTTGAAAGTGATTCCAGTAGAGTGGTCAGGCATAGCAAGCTGTTGGTGGGTTAAGAGCAGGGCTGTAACTCTAGCACATAGAATAAACAGTTCCTAGGTGTGTGTTGATGTTCTAGCTAGCTCTGGTGTTCAAAACAAACTGATGTAAGAGACCAGAAAGTCAGATGCTTTTAACTCCTTCTGCTTGTGGTGAAGACTTGCTTCTATTTTCTTTTTGTGTGTGTAAGAGACAAATGTTTTAATCCTTAAATCAGTTTGTTAAATGAATGTTAACTATTTTGGGAGTAGATACAGCCTCACAATTACATCAGGTGTTGGTAATGCCCCAGATTGCAATGTGGTTTTGATAAATTGCAGGAGCAACAAACACAGCAGGGGTTGGCTCTGCCAGTTTGTTTACTAAATCCTGTGCCTGAGTAGGGGAGAGTTCCTGCCTCATCACTATCACTGCCTCTGTTATCTCAAATAACACATTAATTTTTTTTAGAAATAGCCTCCCTTGTCTTCCTGCAAGCTGTGGTCTGGGAAAACTGATCACTTCCCATCTCCCTTCTGTAAGGAGCCAGGTGAAAGTTGGTTCAGAAACTCAGGGCAGTCAGTAAAAAGCAGCTGCTTTAGCAGGATGGGTGTATCTGATTGCAACTTTTCTCCCACACATGCTATCAGGAGTTGTTGTAAGCTTGTGCTTGCTGTTTTGTTGCCACTGTTCCCTGTCTGTTGGCTCCTTTATTAGATGTTCAGTCTGGTATTTCAGCCTTGTTGGAATCAATAGAAAAATTTGCTTGGGTTTCAGGTCAGCAGTGTGGCCTGGTAGTAATAAAAGCTAACTGCACGCTAGGCTGGATCAAAAGGAACATAACCAGGACATCAAGTGAAGTGATTCTTTCTCTCTGCTGGTCTCTCAGCAGCTGCATCTGGCACACCATGGCTGGGTTTTTGTCCATCACTACAAGAAAGAGATGGAAAACCCTGTACAAGTCCAACAGAGCCCATCTCCAAGGTGGAGAAGGGACTGGGGGAACTGGGCTTCTTCATCCTGGGGAAAAAAAATGGCTGAGGGAAGACCCAGCAGCACAAACTAAAGTGGGGAGTGGGAACTCTATGGGCAGAATTAAATGACTAAGCTTTTGTTGTCTGTTTGTTCTTCACAAGGGCCCTACAATTTGTGGGAGTTTATACATTTTGAATGCTTGTCTAATCCCTGCACATGCTCTTCAGGGGTGATGGGGTGGGCCACCAAGGTCTGAGAGTGCCACAAAATAAAGGTTATATGGATGGGCAAGCAGTGCTTGCTAGCTTTCACCCTGAAGTTAGAGAGCTCTTCCTCTTACCTTTTATGCAGGAATTTTTACTCTTTAAAGCTTTTTTTGTTTGTTTTTGGACACCCTTCCTGTAAATTTACTTTAGCAGATCATCTCCTTTAGCTGTGGTCGATTTGGTTTTTCAGAACCAGTATGATTTTCTTGGGTGGTGTGCCAGCATTAGGGATTGTGCACCCAGGAAAGCTGGGCTTCTGATAGCAGGAGGAGGCATACAAATAAGAGAAAAATATCAAGTTGGTGTCATAATTTCTTGACTGGTGAAGTAGGACTTGTAAATGGAAAGACCAGGGAAGGGAGAAAAATAGGGCTGGGGAAAAAAGGCAAAGAGAAGGCAGGTGTTGAGTGAGGCTGAAGTGAAAGGAATGAGGCATTCAGAGGAAATTGCCAGCTGTAAATTTTCAAGGATGTCTGGGCAACACACAACTAAAACAATCTGTTAATGTCATGAATGTCATTGTAAACAGCTCCAGCCTCCACCTCATCTTTCAGGAAAGGCCCTTTCCCCATCCGTGCCTTTGTGGGGGGTGTGTCCTGACTGCAGAGTTTTCACTTTACCATGCTGTGTCCATTGCCAAAGATTTCTTCTTAAAGCAGAGAAAGATGCCTTGTAGTTTCCACTTTCTCCTGCAGCTGTCCCACTTAGTTCTGGGATTATTGGCATGATAGGACCAGGAAATATGTTTGGCTAATGAAAGGAATGCAGAGAATTTGTTCTGTCCTTCCACTCTTGCTTCATGTCATTCTAGAAATGGCAGAACTAATCCTGCCTGAGCATCCCTCTTCTCATTGAGCATCTGCTGCCATTCTTAATTGATTTATTTTCTTTGGGAGAGCTTCTAATGTACTTCTTTTTTTCTTTAATTACTTTTGTTTGATTCCACTTTTACTGTGCCTTTGGCCAAACAAATTTTGCATTTATTTGCTTTTATTCTTATGTGGAAGAAAGCAACTGGTCTGTTTTGATGAATGTCCCAGATCAATGATTGCAAGGAGGCTGGATGTAAGAAGAATAATAACAACGTTTGCAGATGATCTTAAGTCAGGTGTTACAAACACAAGTAGGAATAAATAATACAACAATCTAAAAATCTTGGAAACAGGAAATTGAATGTAACTGAGTGGAGAGGAGAAATAAAAACTGATGTGTCCTTGGGAAGGAAAAAATGAGAAGTTCTGTCCAAGGGAAAACTTGAAAAATAGAGCTCAGGGAGAAAGTGGAGAGCAAATTAGTTATTCCTTTGCTGGTGACAAGGCAATGGAAAGGACAACATAATTAGGGAGTATCTGTGAGCATTTCTTGGAACAGCAGCAGGGCAGTGGCCTAAAGTAATTTTAGAGCACTCAAAGAATATTTTAACTAAAGCCGGGTATCTCATTATCAGTGTGTTGTAAATAGATGGGCACAATTTCAGAGATGATTGGTAATTAACACTTGAGAGAGTAAAGGTTTGAAATGTGTAGAACATGGTAGGAAATGTTAGGAAATGAAATATCTGAGGAAAAACTGGATAGGGGTCTATTCATCAATAAACTTCCTAAAGTGATGAACTGTAAACACAGTTTATGAATATTTTGAGATAATTAAAATAGCTCTCAATAAGGATTAGGCATTAAACTTCAGACTGTAGAGTAACTTTTCACATTATGTACCAATCCATAAAAAACAGATTCTAAGAAGGAAGTGAAAAAAACCACTGGGAGAAAACACTGTATATTGCAAGGAACAAATTCTCCATCTGCAGTCTTTTAAAGATGTCATCTTTTTGGTGTCTCACTGATAACTGAATTCTTCTGTTAGCCAAATCTTGCTTTCCACATTCATGTGAATTGTGCTGATGCTGAGATGAGGTCAGAAGACAAAGGTAAGAAATTTCCCCCTTCCTCTAGTAAAGTTCAAATAAGTGAGTTTACAAAATTTTTACTGAGAAAACTCTTTAACATGGGACTCTGCATGTAAACAAGTGAGCACAGTGAGCTATCAATACTGCTTTTGCATTGTATACCTATAAAGTAATACTCCTAACTTAAGAGAAGTCAGCTGTTCTTCAAGAACTGTTTAACTGTAATAAACTCAGCACAAATTCTGTCAGGCTCAGCTTTAGGAACAATTCTCGAATCTGCAGCTGTGAACCATCTTCTGTGATGCTGTGACTGTCAGAAAGATGGTGTGAAGTTTGCTGAGCTGTTCTGCTGACGCAGGCACTACCGTAAAGCCATGTTAATAAAACCTTGCAAGGAGGCAAACCCCAAGCTGTCACCCTTCTGTTAAACCAGATCTGGTCATCTCTGAAACATTCACCGGTTCTGAAAGTGTTGGGGGTTTTGTTTGTTGGTTTTGCTATTTTGTTGGTTTGTTTGTTTTTTACTTACCTGCTTTGGATGTAATAACTTCGCTTTATTTTTTTGGTCTAACAAACTTTTAAAGGACCTTAAGGGCTTTTTTAAGGAAAGGTAGGTAGTAGGATTTGTGTTCCAAAACAGCAATCAAACTGTAAAGGTTGAGGAATGTGAGATAAAATATTCCGTAGTGTCAGTGCTCTAAATGCCATTGGCAGAGACTATTGATTCTCCCCAATAAACTTTACACGGTGTTAAATCTAAGAATTGTCTCTGGGCAATTGTCTGTTACTTAGGTCCACTTTGTATTTGAAACGCAACTGCTAACTTCATTGTGGTAATGTCTTTATTTGGAGCATTACTCGATCTTTTAGCTTTTGAGGCAACAATCTTTTCTCTCTAACAAGTAAAATAACTCCAGATGGCAATTGAGGAATAGATCCACCAAAGATCAATGTTTTGTCTTCAGTACGTTCTTAATATTTACAAGATTGGTGAAGCCCTGTCCTCTCTATGATTTAGTGGGCATGTGATAACTTTCAGTCATTATTCTGATTTAACCTGAGAAAACTCTACTTTATATCCAGGGGTAATAGTAATGCCCCTTCTGGAGTAACAGCCAGTCTCTTGCATCCTTCTGTACCTGGAATTGTGGATCACAGGATATGAATCCAGGGTATTAATGTGAGTGTGGTAGATGTCACTTCCATGATAATTGGTGGCTTTAGTGGCTGCCGAATTTGTAAACACATCAGGATAAAATACAGGTTATAGCTCCAAGTGAGACTGTTTTATAACTGATTTATCTCAGTCCAGTCTCAGCTTTATAACTGAGCCTAAGTTCCAAACTGTCCCTCAGCATTTCCAGGTGTTTTTATTGCATTGCCTTTACCTTCCATGTTGTTGCACGTACAACTTGGCTATCCTTTCCCTTCTATAGTGAATAGCCTTGAGATTAAAATGTATTCCCCAAGTGATGAACATAGGGCTATCATTCCAAAACAAGCTCCTTTAGCTTGCTCATTTTGGAAATCAGCAACACCTTTTTCTTTGGAAAAAGAAAGAGGTAGAAGGATGGAAGGAGTAGAAACTAAATCACTATTTAGGTCTTTCTTGGAGAGGTGATACTAAGAAACAATTTGGAGGAAGCTGCAGCTTTCAGTTTTGGGCAAATAACAGGAAGGAAAAGATCTCACATCCTTCCCAAGGGTTTGAAGATGAGCTTGTAGCTTTTTGAATGTATGTAATATGTACACAATCATCATCCAATTCATTAGGCTTCTTGGTTATTATTTTTCTCATATTTTCACAGTAAACTCCTTGATTTTAGGTATGGGGGTTTTTTGTTTGAGCTTTTTGTGTCTTTTCACTCATTTCTCTATTTCAGTCCATAAATTATTGTTCACCCTTTGGCAAGCTGTATTTTTAAAATGCTGCTCTCTTCTGTCATACCTGTGGCTAAACTTAGTCTTTGATCACGTTCCTTTGTGGCTGGTCTTTTCCACTGTGAAGGGAAAATTAGAACTTAAAAAAAAAAAAGTATTTCTATCCTTAGAATCCTTTGTCCCCTGTGAGCATCCCTGGGAGAATTTTATTTTAAGGGAGCATCCCTGCAAGCTCTGTGTTCAGGTAGCAATATGCAATTTTGTAGCCAGGGTAGAATGAGAAATTGGCATCACAGACTGAAAATGACAGGGCTGCCAAAGAAGCTGCCACACATTCCTCATGTGACAGAGGTCACTACGCTTCCGAGGGGGATATCAGTGACACCTTCCATGGCAAAAGCCAGCTTCACTTCCCCCTGTAGTGAAGGATTAGGTCAAAATACCTCCAGTTACTTCCCAAAATGTGAAAGATGCTGGTATAGGTGATCAATTTGTCTGTGTGGATGGACAGGCCTTTTGTCATTCCCTCTTGCCTTCTAGGACTGCAGAAAAGATGCTGGACGTGTTTTCTTGCTGGGGAATTAGACCTCAACGATTTGGGAAATGCAGGTCTTGAGAGCTGCCTGCACAAAGAAAATGGGTAATTAGAAGCATGTGTTGTGCTGTGAGTTCCAGGGAGCTGTCTGGGCCAGAGTGAAAGGCTGGATTAGCACAGTGTGACAGCGCTGTACAGATGCAAACCTGGGGTGCCTTTAACCACTCTAACCTCATTGCAAACTTAGTTGAAAACAGGGGAGTTTTATTGATAGGGTCTCCAGTTTGATGATTTTTCCCCTGGCAGGATCTTAGATGAAGATTTATATTTACATATGATTTTTTTTTTTACCAGACTGTTGCCCAAACTATTTCTGAAAACTGACTTTTTATAAAGTAAAACTAAACTATTGCCATTTGACTCCAGCTGAAGGCAAGAAATATGGTATGATTTAGTCAAGTGTCACCTAACAGCAAATTAGCCTTAAACCCAAATTAATATATCCTGGATTGTAGATGGAAAAGGATTTTGGGTTAGTTTCAAGATGCCTGTCAGATACAACTCACAAAGGTGGAAAAAGTTTCTAGGACAATGGACATGAAATAAAATTGCACTTTTCATCTGCCAAGTCCTTCATTCTTGCTCTGTTTAAAACTGATATTGTGGGGAGTTAGCAAAATACTTTGTGATGAGTTTCAGCCAAACAAGCTTGTGGCTATGGCCAAGTAATGGAGAACTTTTATACTGATTTTTTTTTTTTTTTTTTTTTTTGGTAAAGGGGTTCTCTGAGTTTGATGAAATACCCTATAAAATCTGTAGCTAAAAATAGAGAAGCCACCTCCTCTTACAGCAGAGATGTTTTGTGCTTAATGCTTTCCCTCATGAAAATAATCAGCATGTAATGCTAGTATTTTTAGTACTAGATTTTTATACAGAGGGGAGAAAGGCATTCTGCTTGTGATACTCTAAAGATCACTCTTGTATGATCAATAATCCATTAGCAGGAATCTCTGTTCCATTTAACATCACTAACAAGTTTTTCAATCCCTTCCAAGTGTAAAGCAGGACAGAGAAGTAATCTGGAAGGTTGAGCTGTGGAGGAAGTCAAAATAGCACCAAAAATAGTTTAATATAAAGGTACTTAGCAGAAACCACATCTAAAGCGCCTTATTTTTAATACAAAATGTCTTGTAAGCCTGCCTGTGCCTGCTGTCCAGCTGAGAGGCACAGTGAGGGCACTTCTTCAGTAAAGAGGGGAGTATCATGGCCATGAATCTCTGCTTTACAGAGGTTTATTACACCTCACTCCTCAGAAGTATGAAATGTATCCAGCCTGGAGGAGCAAATAATGGCAAAGGATGACACAAGTACTTCAGAGTTTTTAGCTGTGACTGGCAGGATGTCCAGCCTTGATGATTTAATAGATAACGTGGTGGACTGGTGACCATGAGTTGCATCTAGTGTTGGTTTGGGATTATCACTTTACTATCATTTGGGACAGCAATTTAAGGTCAAATCCTATTTTTCCCTGCATGAAGAATTCTGCTATGTCCTTATGCACGGGAAGAAGTGTAGGAAAAGGAAATCTTCCTATGGATATTACTGTTTGGCGCAATCTAAAATATATCTAATGGCTTTTGGTTTTTTCTAGAGTGAGAAATCAAGCTTGAAAGCAAACCAACAATAGAGACATTCATGGTTTGCTTTTAAAAAGCCACACATTGTCCTATCTTATTCAAAGCAGAATTTTTCTAATAACCAAGTTCTCGGAGTCTGTTTCCAAAGTTATGTAATAAAAACAATTGTCACATCTATTATGATAGTCTAGACTAGACACAAAAGGAGAACTCTGGGGCAAGCATGGAGATTTTCTCATGGAAACAGATAACGGGAAGACTAAAATCTATTCTTCAGCTCTTTTAAATAAGTAGTCTAATCTCTAACCTTTCAGAATAGTTCAGTTGTTTTCTTGGCTGGGGGGAATTGGCTGCAGTAGATTGTTCTAGAAGAAAATGTGCCATTGTCAGCCCTCCTCTGCTGGGTGGGTGATAAGGGCCAGTAAAAGCCCTGTGTTGTCTCCCAAGTAATCCAGAAGCAAGGTTTTTCCTCTCCTATATGGATCCTTGTGTATGTGAGATAGATTAATGGCTTGTCACAGGAACACAAACCAAGCTATCAAGTTTAGCTGGAATGAAATGGTTCTATTTTCTGAAATCCTGAATGGAACAGATTTTCCTAGTGGGAAACAAAGACATCTCCTCAGCTGACGCTGTGTTGCCTATAGTGAGAATCAGAGAACAACATTGCAAGAGGGGCCTGGATTTGTTTGCATCTTCCCATCCTGGTCCTACACTTCCCTCTGCCTCCTGCCCCCAGGTGGAGGGAGGTGCACGTAAGGCCAGGGCTGCCAAATCAGAAGTTTCTATTGCGAACTCACCCTGCATAACAGCAGTAATTTATGAGCTGGGGCCCATTGCAGATACAAACCGGGTCTCAAGGGGGATGGGAATTTGTTCGTAAGTGCTGGTATTTGGGTCAGAAGCCTGATAGAAGGGGACAACACAACCCATCAAGTTTGGGAGGGGGAGCTGTGAAATGTTACAGCAGCGGGATCATCCCTTGTGGCTTCTGGTAATTAGATAAAATTTGCTGATTAATGAGGCCATAGTTTCGCATAGGCTTTAAGCCAGCACTGAAATCTCACCTGACAAAAGTGATTAGTTTTTACCTGGATATGGAGCACTGTGGCTGTAGAAAACATTTTTTCCAGTAGGGATGAGTATGGAGCTAGGATTAAGTGGGAAGGGGGGTGCAGGACATGTATGTTCCTGGAATTTGGGAATACAATAAAAATGAGGGGAAAATAAGATAAATGTATTCTCTTGCTTTTGAAGCTTTTTATCTTCTCAGTCTTTCTCTTACTCAGATCTTTTGCTGTACCTTCCTTTTTAGGTTAGGTGAGGACATTCCCAAGCCAAAGGCCACCTGGTCGGGTAGCGATGTGATGTTTGCTCTCCCTCCTTCACACTGAGCCAATTGTACGAAATACAAGCCAGTATGAACTCCCCTCAAAAATATACAGCTAAAAAGCCAAGTTACATTCAAATACACATAAAGTCATTTCAGATGCACAGGGAAGTTTTAAATTAAAAATCTAAAATTATTAAATCAAAACCTTTGACTTCAAGGGATGTAATTTATTTTTTCTACAATGTATTGTCCAGAGTATTCTCCTTTGGGCAGCTTAAAACTTCATTAGTATATGTAAATAATTAGCAGCCTGGCCTGATGGCATGAAGATTAAACTAAAGGTACATATTGCTGGTCTATGGGATAGATACAGAACCAATACAAACAGTGTGCATGGAGTGCTATTTTTTGTGTAGTTACTACAACTGCAACACTGAGAAAGCCAATAGGAAATCGTTTTTGGATATAGAATATAAAGTGTATCTCAAGGGATGTGAGAGAGACATGATGGGTTGAAAATGGAAATCTTAATACAGTAGAAACTGTGAAGGGGACAGTTCTGTACAGATTTAGTAATTTTCCCCAATTTTTTATCTTAAAAAATTATAATTTTTTAGTGACATTGATCTTTTTCTTTCAGTTCCACCAATCTTGTAGGTGGAGTGGAAGTTGGCACTTGGAATATTTCTTACTCTAGTAGGAGGAAAGAACAGTGAGAGCAAGGGACAAGAGCTTAATTGTTACACTGCTGCCTAAGGTAAGGGTCGCAGAAAATTACTTTTCCTGTAGCTGAGCAGGGTTGGTGGCACTCACAGGTTCTGGGTGCAGCCCAGTGCTCAGCAGAAATGTGATGACTGTGTCAGAAATGACACGAATGTGTGGTGAGGAGGCAAACTGGAGGTCAGGAATCCAGGGAGTCCACTCAAGTCAGGCACAGCAGGGGCAGGACTGAGCACAGACCTCAGGGAAGAACCAGGGAATTCAGCCTGAGGTGAAATGTGTCAGTGGCTCTTCAGGGCAGTGAGGGCCCATTGATGCACTCAGGATCCAAACAGACTCTGAACTTCTCAAGGTAGCTTTTATTAGCAGAATTGCTTTTTGTATAGGGGGGAAAAACCTACTTTGCACTTGGATTAAACTTCAGCCACTTTAATTTTCACCCCAGCAGAGCTCCCTGTTACAGACAGATGAAGCAGTGCCAAGTGCTCTCACTAAAAACACCTGAACAGCATATTCTTTGTAGAAAGCTTACCCTTCCTATTAATTGAGGTTAATTGTAGCTTTGCAATTGCTACCCACAAGAGGAAAAGAAGAGTGTTTCTACCTCTGAGCTATAATTTGTATTTATAAGTTTTTACCGTGATTGAAGGTACCACAAGTTTTAGGCCCTGGTAGTTGAAGGCACAGTGCACACACAGAGCCAAAGACTGATGACATCCCCCCCCAAAAATTTACCAAGTCAGAAAATAGAGGAAAGAAGTCTCACAGCATCCCCACAAAGTGAGAGTTGAGAAGTCTGTGGACTCTGGCTTGCTCATGCTTGCAGAAGAAATATTTTTGACCTGAAACTGTGAAGTCAAGCATGTTTGCTACAAGACCATTGCCACAACAGGTGAGATGGTAGCCTTGGAAGGCATCCAAAATCAATGTGTTTCAGGGAGAAGCTGGCAAGACTCCAAAGAAATAGGTTTTAGTCTACTTTTGGGGTGGTTGTTCCTCTGGAGGTTGTAGCCAGCATTTATCAATTGAATTATTTTGCATTTATTTTCATTGTTCTGAGACAATAAATTCTCAGTGGCAAGAGTTGCTCAAATACTGTAACTATGGCATTTATTTCCCTTCCTTGGCTGGAGGAAAGCCCTTTAGTTTGTAATCTCTCTTTGAATAGTAGTCTGTGACCCAGGGAAGCTAATTTCAGCAGCAATAAAGGCTGTGTCTTTTGTGCCTTCAGAAAATAAAATTTTGAGGACCTTGGAAAATTTTTGGAACTTGACCAATCTGCAAATTCAATATGCCTATTTCTGTCTCCCAGTGTTGGGAGAAGGAACCTCTGAAGTCTTCTCAGGGACCTAGAATATCTTTTATTTTTTTGCTAACCTCCCTTTGTAATGTAGTTCATATTTCCTCTGTTGATACAGAGAATTTTACTGAAGTTTTGGGAGGATAGTTGTTCCATTATTCGTACTGGAAGAAAACTGCCCACCAAATCTTCATGTATGGCATTTCTGTGTCCTGGAGGGGGCTGTTCAGCCAAGTTTGTAAGGAAATGCCCAATAACAAGGGTATTTTACTGCTGAGCTGAGATAAATCATCAGCTCCATCATCTTGTGGCTAAAACACGTGTGAATCTAGTAATTATTTTTGTCAGCCAGCCCTTTGTGCTTTCCATCTCAGCAATGCTCATTGTCAAATAGCAATTTCACTTGTTAATCCTCCTCCTATCTCCTGCTGAGGTTGTCTTGTTGGCCTGTTTCTGATCCAGCATGTTCCTTCTTCTTTAGACAATGGGATTTGAGTGTTGTTCAAACCTTTTCCCAGTTGCTTTCTTGTGGGGTTAGAAAAACCCCAAAAAATTCTGGCTTATGGAGATTCACCGACTGCAAATCTGCCCTTAGATAACTACTGATGCAAAATTCCAACTTGCATTTTGAAGTAAGGGGTTAGGGATGTCGATGTTTTACATTTCACTCCTCTGTCAGCAGTGTTAGGATCCTGGTCTGTGAAATTCCAAGTCTGTCCTGTGAATCTGGGCTTATAATCACAGTGCAAACCTAGCTAAGGCATTCCCATACTCTAAGTGCTTTCAGGTTATCCATGCTCCAATCCATTTCTGTTTTTATATGGACATCTTCATGAGATACAAAGATACTCTTGGTGCAGCCATCAGAGAAGTGTCCGCTGCTACCACTTCCCTTGACTCCTAAAGATACCCAGTTTGTCTGGTTTAGTTTGTGCTCTACTTTCTATCCCCATCAGGAAATCACCACTGACAGGATGCCTGGTTAGGAGCAAAACCTCAGCCCTGTGTGACCCTTGTGCTGCCTTGGAGAGGAGCAGTGACAGTTTGCTGAGTCTGGAAACACATTTCTCTTATCTCCAGGGCAAGTACAGGGACTGTTGCCTGCTTCCACCGTGGAGGACTATCAGTACTGTTCCATGTTGGTTACAGACATGACTAATCCCTCTTACTACTTCTTCCTCCCCCCTGCCCCAGAACTGCCAACTAAGCTTTTTCTATTATCATTCTCTAATATGTTTAAATCAAATGGAGGCGGGTTACTATAAACAGCCCTTCTAGCAGGTGTACTCAGTGCAGCTCATTTCAGCAGAAAAGCGTTGCAGAGAAATTGTGAGTCAGGTGGAGAGGCAGCATAGAGCTCCTGTCAGGAGGGAATTCACATGTCCTGGAGACAGACAGATATTTGCCTTGGCTTCCTGTTCACTTTATCACTGACTCCCTCCTCAGCCCTTTGTGGGATGATCATAACTGTGAAGGCTGCTGTCATCGCCTTCCTAAGCAAACCAGCCCTTCAGAGCGGGAGCAATTCCATTCCGTGAGTCTGTACCTCCTCCATGGTGAGTTTTAAGATGATATGCAGTGAGAAGGGGACAAGGAGGTAAAAAGCTTTGTGTACAAAGGGTATAACTGGTATTTGACACCCCCAAGTTCTCTAGGGTCTCACTTCTCTAGCAGCAAACGTGGTCAACAATCACAAGCGACATTTTTCCACTTGTCACTCCCAGACAGAATCACAGACTGGTTTGGGTTGGAAGGGGCTTTAAAGCCCATCTAGTTCCAACCCTCTGCTCTGGGCAGGGGCACCTTTCCCTAGATACCCTTGTGCATATCTGAACTGCTCAGGAATTAAGGCAAACAGCCCAGCTGTCCATACCAGCAATAAAACTGGGGTATTTACCTCAGAAAATGTTGTCACAACATTGATTTGGGAACATGACACTAAATTTCATTAAGTCATTAGCTGTGCTAACTTGGTTTCTTTACAGTGGTGGGCATATCTTTTATTTCTGGGTTCATCTGTAAAATTGTTACCATCCAAATATTGTCTAGGCAAACGTCCCAGACTAAATTGTCCCACATTTAATCAGCTGGGCCTCATGCCTAATCTGGTATGAGCAGGGTTTGGTGTGGAACAGTTCTTCCATTGCTGGCTGCATATTCCCTGTTCTCCCCTTGCATCACATCTGAGCATGTGGCACAGCCTGGGTTGGGTCAGCAGGGAACAAACCTGCCAAAACCAAATTTGCCTTTCAGATCAACCTGTTGATCTGATCTGCACAATCACTGGATTTCATGAGGGGTGGGAGAGAGAGAGACAAGCACTGCCTGGTGCTTTGCCTGCCTGGAGTTGTCCTGGACTGGAGGAAAAATTAAGATGTTCTTACTATGAGCGTTTTGGTCCAGGAGTTCCTGGCTTAATGCAGAAAAACATTGTTGCTTGTATATTCCAGCCCATTAGACCTGGCTGCTTCTTTGTTTTTCATAATTATTTGATAAATTACTTTCTATTAAAATAATTAAACCATGAATCTTCACGTTATTTACAGTTTTTCTCATGTTATTAACCTATAATTTGACAAAGAGATATGAGCATAATTTACCATATGATTGCATAGCTTCTAATGTGTCCTTCTGCAGTGAATAGCAGCTATTAAGCTAAGTGGTTTGCCCTGTAAAATGACATGATGTCATAATATTTCTCTGAAAACACAAAATTAAGTATCATTAAATCCTATAATTAGGTAACTATAGGTTATATTTGCAACTTTAAAAATGGAGTCAGGCAGCCGGATTCTTCTTTCTGCAGCATTCCAGGAATTCTGTCAAAACTGCACAAGAGCAAGTGTTGTGCTTTACAGAACATCAGCTGCTTCCCCAGCCCTGTATTTCAGTGTAATTCCCTTTTTGTTCTCTTTCCAGGAACTGGGGTTTTCCAACATGTGTGGAACAGCAAAGCAACTGTTCCAGGAGTGTGTATATATCTTTTTAAATAATAAAAACTATTTTAGTGTCTATTTTTCTTGTTCTTTAGAAACCATGTGGATTTCATAGATGATAGTGTGTGATTGATTATAAACTATCCATTTTTTTACTTCAGACAAATATTTAGGCCCCTTTTTTTCCTTGTCAGATTTTCTTAAAGTTTTTGGCAGGTTTGATTATGTGCTGTTTCTTTTACATCTTTATCTAGTTTTAAAATAAATGGTTGCTTTTTTGGGTGAATTTAACCTGATTTGTATTCTACCCTTCAAATTTATTATTTTTTTTATTTTCTAAGGCACACAATATTTTAGCGATTGCTGTAATTAATTGATGTCTGGTGTTTCTCCTCGTTATCTATATTCCCTTTTACCTGTGAAGGTATGTAATGTAGCTGTATGTATATAGTATAATTCTTGTTCAGTGCTACATATATTTTAAGTTTT
The DNA here is from genome assembly GCF_017639235.1 of Corvus kubaryi. Classification (NCBI taxonomy): domain Eukaryota; kingdom Metazoa; phylum Chordata; class Aves; order Passeriformes; family Corvidae; genus Corvus; species Corvus kubaryi. The sequence goes on from NW_024582020.1 coordinate 57,579, forward strand.
TTTAGAACAAACTATTAATTTAAAGGTTATAAGGAGTGACTGCCCTTACGTTAGAGGGATGTATCACAGCACTATTTTGAAGGGTGAGTCTCTGCTTCTGAGACACTGCAATAAATCTGGTGATGGATACAGTGAAATAAATGGTTTGTGCCATCTACTGGTGCCGGTGGGAGCTGCGGGTCGGCTCAGAGCCGGAGTTGTGACTGACTCAAGTGTGCGGTGTGGGAAAAGAAGGAAACTCGCTGTAAATAACTAGAATACTGCTTAATATTTTATGTCTCTCAGCGCTAACTAATGTTAAATTGAAAGTGCAAACTCATACATTAACCCTTTTCCCATCCCTGCCTTCCCAACCGCGCCCTGCAACTTTATCCCTATTCTTCCAGACTCTGAAAACTTTTTTTTTTACAGGAAGGTCAGTCATATTTTAACAGAATGGAACAATCCAAGCTGATGGTGTAGACTGTGCTGTGAATGTGAGCTTGGTTTGTCTAGACCTGTTACAGGGAGCCATCCCTTTCTATAATAATTCCTAATTACAATTTATGTCATGATCACTTTACGTGAGTTTAACCTGCCCAAACACATTCTGCCTGATGGATTTTTCTCTGACATTTGTTCTCTTGTTAAGCCTGGAGTTATAAAGCTGCTGGGAGGGGAGACTCCAGCCTAACTCAGTTCAGGGTTGCATAAGGCCTTTTAGCTGAAACCTCTTTGTATCCTACAGCCTCATAATAGGCTATTGTATTTTCTGGGGTTTTTATAAGGCTCAGATGTCACACTCAATCCGTGGTTGTTTCAGTATCATCAGTGTTATCACTGGTGTGTTTAATACATTTGGTGTACATTCTGATTGTAAATATTATTTGTTCTTTCATTGCTGGTTTTTATTTATCTCTCAAGGGCATAAACAGCGGATCCACAAATGCTCCAGTGTCCCTCTGGTTAAGGTTGTTCTGTGCAGAGGGAGAAAATCCAAGAGATTATTTGTGGGGGAAAAATCCTTTTACACTTTTAGAAGGTTGTGTGCTTCAGTATTATGTTCAAGGGTCCAGAATCTTTACTTGCTTACACACTCAAGAGCTCATTCCCAGATGAAGTGTAGTCCACAGGAGAGACACCTGGCCTAGAAATGAGGACTCTCTGGGTCTGCTTCAAGTAAAACACAGTTTACCCTGTCCATAAGAGAGGTATTTACCTCATTTGCAAAGGGCTTTTATTTGTTGGTTAAAAATACTGTATAAGCAGCTAGTAGTGTATTTTTGTGCTGCTTTTGATACATACAGTTAGTGATCTAGTTGTATATACTTTGAAAAGTTGGATGGGCAGGATATTAAAATTCTTTAATTTGGAATTGTCTAAAAGCATATGCACGTATTAAAACATATTTCCTGGTACAGGTACAAAAATCAATACAGTAAATTAGTTTGATTTTAGATTGTACTTCAAAGTGTAAAGATCAATTTAAGCAGAAATGGTATTGCTTTCAGAAAAGCATGGTTTTATCCAAGTGTGAAAAGTTGGATTAAATACAGTGATATAGAAAATATTAAAATACTCAGCTTTTTAATATTTCAATTTTTTCTTCTCTTGCAGGTAAATGCCCCAGAAAATCATCTTTGCTTTTTTTGTGACCCACTGTTATGCCTGCAAAAGCAAACTGCAGTAAGTGCACAGTTAACATGAATTTTCATGGGGGGGGAAAATAGTTAATTATTGCAACAGTACAGCAACTATGATCA